>NW_010138065.1:15041-111882 GCF_000699245.1 Pterocles gutturalis | reverse complement strand
TCTGTGATTCTGTGATTCTGTGTGAGTTCTAACAGTCATGCCATATTACCTCGCCATTTAGTTTCTGGTCTAGCCAACAGGTAGAAAACTACCTCTTCAGACTTTTATCACTTTCACAAACAAAAAATTCATGTTCTCTCAAAATTTCAATAAATTCTTGCAGAATTAAAACACCAGATCATCAAATCAGCAGATTTAAAGGGACATTCTTAATTTCTCTTTTTATTCATGTGATTATGAATGCCTTTGTTTGGAATGTGTGGTCTATGTATTGCTTTTAACTTGGGCTCAAAATAAGGGTGAAATTCTATCAAAGGGAACAACTTTTGATTTAAGGAATATGGTAAAGGGTGATGTTATGGATAAAGGTAATTCATCAAATTAGTTACTAATCCAGGAGACTTCCAATTAAGAAGTTAGTTAAGAAGAGAGGCAGATCACATTTAAAATACTTTTTTTTTTCTTTA
The DNA here is from genome assembly GCF_000699245.1 of Pterocles gutturalis. Classification (NCBI taxonomy): domain Eukaryota; kingdom Metazoa; phylum Chordata; class Aves; order Pterocliformes; family Pteroclidae; genus Pterocles; species Pterocles gutturalis. Next base: position 111,415 of record NW_010138065.1, on the reverse strand, counting down.
AAAGGAGGAATTCTAAACCATTTTTGTGTCCTGTTAACTTTGGCAGAAATGTGCATCTACTGCCAGGCAGGTTGTCTGCAGCACTTTCCTGGAAGTTTTGGCAGGCTTAACTCTGCAGAAGGCACGGCTGAAGGTCATAAAAGGCATGTACAACTCCACGAGACTATGATCATGCCCCTCACCTACTTACTTGTTGCATAGTTTCCATACTGCAGCCTATGTAATACTCTATCTAAAGTTCATTACTGATTGCTGCGGGAGAGAAGCTGAAGGGTTTAGGGAGGAGATAGGTGAGGGATACAGGTAACAGGAGAAAGCTTGTCAGCTTTATGATGGTCTTACTTCACAGCTAGGGCATAGTCAGGGTGGTATGAACAGTCGCAGGACTGACCCTGCTCCTGAAGGGTTTACAATCTGTGGAAATAAATAGATAGAAGAGGCTTAAGTGATCTTCCCCCCCAGAAAAACAAAAGCAACCCCTGCACTCGACTCACTGTTGAGTCTCATCTTCCAGTATGCCATGCTGGGCCCTGACAAGCGTTTCTTTTAGGGAATTAGGATGAAATACGATGCTTTCAGTTTCAGATGCATCTATTCCAATTCACACAAGAATAAAAATATATCTGAAACTGATAACTCACCAAAGAAATGAAAAAAGTGATCTGTTATTTCTTGTGAGGAAACAGTGGCAGGACAATCAAAGCCGTGACCGAGTGAAATTCTTCCTTTCTGTTTAATAACCTGTAATTAACGCTGCTGTTTGCAAAATGTGCGTGTTTTCCAGTCTCCGGTTCTGTTACAAAATCACAGTCAGATTAATACTAGTTGCTCCTGATTATCAAAAGTCTCAGGAAACAGAACACAGACGCATTTGTGAACAAAAACAAAAGTATGTTTTTCATGTAGAAACCTGTTGCATTTGCAAACCTGAAAGGGGACAAACTGATGGAGTTCTGTAGGTCATTAATTTCATCACTTACTGTAATAGATTTCTGATCATACATTTCATAGTCTATGAAGATTTTCCAACTTTTACACCTGCTGTCTGCAATCCTGGAATCCTGTATCTTGTATTCAAAGGCTCTACCTTTGAATTTGTCCTCTAGAAATATGTTACCATTTCTTCCACATCAAAGAGAAGTCAAACTCTTGACAGAAATTCCATTTAATACACCAAATGTGGAAGAGAATTAAAGAATACTTATAATCATGAATACATGAATTAATAGGTTTTCATATTTTGAAGTAAAAACACTTCAGTGTTATTTTAAGTATATCATGAAATACAAATCCAAAGTCCATTAGAAAGCAATAGGAAGATTTCAATTAACATCAAGGGGCTTTGGGCTACAAACAATATAGATGCCAGCTGATTATCAGAAAAAGCAGCCCTAGAATAGCCAACTATTGCATTTCAGAGATACATGGCCCTGAGCCACGCTACCATAGCTAGAGACCGATAGAGATGCAGAAATATGTAGTTGCTTCAGATAAATGATAAAAAGTTATCTCTGAACCATAAATTTTGTTTACTATACACCAAAGTAATCTAAAAGAAATTAGAATAAGGCAACAACTTAGGCAAGCAAATTTAATTTTAGAATAAGCTTCATGTTTTCACACTTTTTTTCATAGAATGGCTAGTATCTTAAAGCAAAGCGTGATCTTTAAACTTTAGACTCAACAACAAACCACAAGCAGAGGAGGAACTCAGCCTCAAGGCTTCCAACCAAGTGCAAGTGGTTGGATTTCCTGGCAGAAGATAATTTTTGACGGAGAAATAAATTCATATCAATGAAAAGCAAAAGCACTCGTTTATGATGTGGAGACATCTGTCTGTGGAGATATTTCATTAAGAATGATATAATTTTAGTAATTCTGACAGTGTTGGCTTACCTCAAGTAATATCTGTGCTAAAGAAAGGTGGTAAATGAGTTTACATCCTTAATTAGAATAAATTTCATTGTCAGCGTGATAGGCAACCATATAACCATTCAGCGCTTACTAAATTAATACAATCTGTGGAGATATAGCCTTAAGTCAAGTAGACAATTTACCTCTGAAATCTCAATAAACGAGTTGCACTTGATAAACAGTGGGCTAATTAAAGATAATTGTATTTCCAGTAATAGCATTAGTGGAGTTCCACTGGAGAGAAGAGAGAAGAACAAAGCGTTTGGCGAGAAACTAGACCATCAAACCCTGAGAGCACGGTATGAAGGAAGAGAGCAAAGAGGAATTCACATCTAGTATGTGTCAGTGCGCTGACTTACTTTGGCTGTTTTCTGAAGGGTACAGGGTTGGGTCTCTAAGACCAAGGAAGTGTTCAAGTTTGGTAACAGACCTCTGCACAACCAGACTGACCAAATCTCAGATGCAAGGATTTAGTAATCAGATGGGCTCATGTGCATCTAAAGATGCAGTGGCAGAGACAAAACATCTGTGAATTATAGTTTTGCAACCACACTCTCCAGGTACCAATGCTTGATGAGGAGGTTTAGCTCTACATATTCAAAACAGAAGCATGTCCAGAAATATCATAAACGTTCTTGGAGGTCAGCCACATGCATTTGTGTATAGGTATTAGATACAGCAAGTCACATATAGAAGTGAGTGTAAGCACAGGAAGAGTGAGTCTGACTTCTGGTGTTTAAAGACTTAAAAACTCTGGGCTTTCTTCAGCAGCTTGTGACTCCATTAGTAATGGTAGAAGCTGTAAAACAAAGCTGCAACCTCACCTTGTCACTTCTTAGGATTTAATTTTACCAGGTTTTACCTCAGGTTAGAGTAATTCTGAAAATAATTTCCATGCATAAGGAACAGCAATTGACTTTAAAATGGGCTGGACTGGATTCACAGTAGCACATAAATTCACTCAGAGGGTGGTGAGGCACTGGAACAGGTTGCCCAGAGAAGTTGTGATGCCCCATCCCTGGAGGCATTCAAGACCAGGCTGGATGGGGCCCTGGGCAGCCTGCTCTAATGGTTGGCACCCCTGCCTGCAGCAGGGGGGTTGAAACTAGATGATCTTCAAGGTCCTTTTCAACCCAGGCCATTCTGTGATATGATATATGATATGATAAATAAGAAAACATCTGGCATACAGCTGGAGAAAGAAAAGTTGAATCTGCTCAGAAATGTGAAAAGTACACGTATTCAAACATGATAATGATTTTTAAAAAATTCTTTACATAAATTAGTAACAAAACAATTAATAGCCTTTTAACATTCTGATTGCCTGAGGTCAAAGCTAGTTAATAGTAAACCCAGAAATTATGCATGAGACTTCTAGCTTGGGAAACTGGAGTAGGCACAGAGCTGTTTATTTAGTAGAGGTAAAACATGAGAAATTAAGGAAACGTAAAAAAAGGTACAGAATTAATCCATAATACTAGCACTATGTAGCACTGTAGTAAAAACAAGATATTCTTTGAGTAGCCTGATTTGGGTTGGAAAAGTGCTAAACAGTCTGTAAGGCTGCTGGAAAAGTACCATGTCCCTTGAAATTTGGCTAACTCTGATCAACTATCAGGACATTTTTAAGAGGACATTTCATCTCATCCTGAGTATCAGCTTTGATTCTTTTACATTCAGTTTTTACATTAAGTAATGGGCCAGTATGATGTCAAATTTATTCCCTTCTGAGAATTACTTAGCCCTTAGGATCACAGAATCACAGAATCACAGAATGTTAGAGATTGGAAGGGACCTCGAAAGATCATCTAGTCCAATTCCCCTGCCGGAGCAGGACACCTAGATCAGATCACACAGGAATGCATCCAGGTGGGCAAACATCGAGCTCTTATCACTTCAGGTCCTAGTGCACTTGTGTTGTACTTCGGGTGTAAAAACTGCCAGTGAATTTCCGTGTTTCCATTTTGAATGTCTCCTAGCCTTTTGATTTCTTTTTCAAGGGGCTCAGCCTTTCTACTATTTTTTCTTAGCTTTCATAACTAATTACCCACTCTCTTCTGAGGTCCTCTGGAGATCTGATAAAAGCTGACTGGCAGAGCAATTATCTAGGAAAATATGTTACTGTTTCCTCACAGCTAGGAAAATTTAGATTGCTGTACCTTGCTACCATAAATGACCAAGAGTTTGGAATGAATTAAATAAATGGAAGGATGAGGGAGTTGGAATGACAAATGTGAGTTTTGAGGAAATACTGTAAGTAAATCAACACAGGCTGGCTAAACAGAAATTAAACAGATGTGATTATCTTTTACATAGGCATAAATACCAAAACAAAAAAAAAAATATGAAAAGGAACTGTTTAGGGTGAATCATAGAATCATAGGATGGTGTGGGTTGGAAAGGACCTTAAAGACCATCGAGTTCCAACCCCCCTGCCATGGGCAGGGACACCTCCCACCAGAGCAGGTTGCCCAAAGCCTCATCCAGCCTGGCCTTGAACCCCTCCAGGGATGGGGCATCCACAGCTTCTCTGGGCAACCTGTACCAGTGTCTCACCACCCTCACAATGAAAAATTTCTTCCTAATGTCTAGTCTAAATCTGCCCTCTTTCAGCTTAAAACTGTTGCCTCTCGTCCCATCAATCCCTGATGAAGAGTCCCTCCCCATCTCTCCTGTAGCCCCCTTTAGGTACTAGAAGGCTGCTATGAAGGTATCCCTGGAGCCTTCTCTTCTCCAGGGTGAACAACCCCAACTCTCTCAGCCTGTCCTTGTACAGGAGGTGCTCCAGCCCTCATTTTTGTGGCCCTAACTAGTGCTAAGCGGACTAGATTGGGCAATGGAAAATATCAGAAGAATGTGCTAAAGGTGAGAGGTGGGTGGCTGTGAAGTATTCCAGTAAGGGCGCTGGTGCAACCCTGAACAGGATGGCCAAACCGGACAGCCAAGTTCAACCACATAAATTTTATTCAGTAGATTTTTACATTTTTTATTATTATACATTTGAAGAGGCTTTTTTCATTTTGTTTTGTTTTGTTTTGTTTTTCATTATATGATTAGTTTCATATTAAAGGCCAGAAAAAAATAGTGAATCATTTCAAGGAACATTTACATGGGTAGATTTTTTTCAGAAGAGAATGGAAAGGTAACATTTGTAGAAGGACAGTGTGGTTCATGGCAATAACACAGACCACAGGGTTTTTTGGAAAAATAGTAGCAAGCTACGAAAGACAAAATGAGAAATTTCAATGCTTGAAAAAAGGTAAAAGCTGACTTAGATTTTTACTTACCATTTACCACTTTCTAATAATAAACACTATCCAGTTTTTAAAGGTCTACATCTTAAATAGTAACAGCTACAAGATAAATGTAAAATAGAGCATAAATAGAGCTCAGTTAGAAATACAGAAATCACCAATAATTATACTACTCTTTTAGACTGATTACAGAACTTGTATTTTTTCTGAGAGTATCAATTTAAAATTGGTTATTTGTTGTTTATTAACCATACTATGCATAATATTTTTCCTTAGCAGCTATACTTTTCAGATGTATTGATTAATCAGAATGAATGAAATTATGTTTTTATTTTTACTGCACTATTGCATCCCAAGTTAATCTGGGACTGTACATCCTGTGATAACATCACACTTTGTACAGATCAATGTTCAATAATTACTTTTTTAAATTCCATGCCTGAATGAAAAAATAAAACTGAGGAAATTGTGGCTGCATGAAATGTGATGATGTGGTGATGACACCTCCAGAGTCAGAAGGCCAGGAAAAGTTGCCATTTTCAAATCTCACGTTTCCACGTTTCACTTTGAAAACAATTTTTTCATAATGTGAATGTGAAAAGAGCATATCCCAGCAACCCCAGTAACTGCAGTAAATGTCACAGGCAGGGCACATATCATAAGCAATATAGAGTATTAAAAAAGAATAGGTCAAAGTGACTCAGAGTTTTGTAAGCGTACTGAGCACAGTATGGGTTCTTTGCCAGAATCTTCTCTTTGACGAAATTCAGTGTGATCTGGTATTTGTCATCAGCTGTGTACAGCAAGTAATATTTAAAGTTTTGCTTAAGTTGTATGTCCTTATATTTGCTGAGGTATATTGACAACACAATAATGAACTGGAGATAAATCGCTAAGGATCTATTTAGCTCTACAGTAATTCAGCTATATGCAAGTTTACCCATGGATGGAAAGCATCAGTATCCATGAGCTGTTAGTATCTCCATAAGATGAATGTTATCTTTTGGGGGAATATATAAACTGCAGCTGAATCCAAAAAGAGAGAAAAGTTTTTTCTAACTGAGTATACATTAAAGAGGAAAGAAACACAACAATAACAAAAACGCAAACACAAAATGAAACAAAGAGTAACAGGTTATGGGACAATCTTCTTTTTAAAAATTCATATTAAAAAAAAAGTTAAACTTAAGAAAAAACTAATGAGCCAAAACATAATGGTCATGCTACTGCTTCATCAGATTGAGCAAATGGCAAATTAGTCAGCACTTTCTATGAACAGTGCCCACAACTGGACACAGCATTTGTGCTGAGGCCCTTGGAGGACTAAGTGGTGACAAGCCTGTGTTGTGCATGGCACAGCCCTCTTGTTCACAAACTGCCACACTGCTGACTTGGGTTTTCAGGTTAACCACAACAGTTCTAAACACTCTAATAGGAAAAAAAAGAATAGAAGAAATATTAAAATATGAAAATCTGCTAAAGAATCAATTTCCTAAAAATTAGTGGCTTTCTGATTCAGAGGGGAAATGAGTTTACAGCTTGGAACATGGAATATAACCGTGCAACAGCATCATCATTGGTTTAGGTTTTGCTAACTGAGCAATTAGGTTATTTACCATCGCACAACTCGGCCCTCACTGAAATAGAGAAATATCATGGTACATTTCCCCAGAATGTTTCTGGGGACAAACTATGCTCAAGTGTTTTGTTGGTGTGGAGGATAAAAGAGAGAAACTGTAGTTAAAACTTGCTTCATTAAAACACTAGCAAGGAAGTCAGCCGTGCTAATAAATTTCAGGTGTGGATACAGACAATAAAATACAATTATGCTGAAATATAGTTAACTCAAGCTCAAATTCATGCTACTATGTATTTGTCCCATGTGTGTAATGTTGACAGGAGCATATCTGCATAAGAAATTGAATTTCTGACTTTTTTTTCCAGCAGGCTTGACTGAGTAATTCACTCAGAAAGGAAGGAATTAAAATTCTAACACACTCTTAATTTTGCTGCAACCAGCCACTGTTACAGCTGACATTTATATTTCGTGTTCCTTGTTTCCTTTAACAGTTTTCTCACACTTCACACAAACCTAATCCAAAGACTGCAAAGAACCTAAATATTTGAATCACGTTCAGTATGTTGTGAATCAGGCACTCAGCAGAGAGCCATTGATCAATTTGGAAAAGAGTAATTCCAACAGGTTTGAGCAGCAATAGTTTACATCTCATCCTGTTGTGCTAAATTTTGATGAAATCTCATAAAGAGCACGATCTTTGGTGTTCTGCATTGACCACAAAATTAACCTTCATGGGGGTTTACAACTTTGCACGCTGTAGGTTTTGCTGTCAGAGTCACTTCATCATAACACGTGAAAAGAGCCAGTTTTTTTTTTTTTTTTTTTTAACTAAAGGGCTGCCACATGAGTAACTTGACCTTCCTGCATCACTGTGTTGTTTGATTTTCCCGAGTATGGGACAGGTTTAGGTCCCCTTCCCAAAAACCTCAATGCAAAAATGACTCTGTTATGTTCAGTCTCACAGTTTTAACCAAGCATAGTTAAAGCACAGATTTATCCCAGAAGTGTTAAAGAGATGGGTTCTGATAGTACAGAAGTTAAAGATGCTCAGTGCTTACCTTTCTGATTCTTCAAAACTGAGGTCAGCACCTTTCATCAGTAAACATATATGGTGCTCACGTTCTGCTTCTGAACCTTCTGCCGAACGAACTGCAGGTCCTCTGGATCAAAACCGGTTGCCTGGCTCTGTCCCTTCTGCAGAGAACGAAGGTATGTCCAATGCTTTGCCTTGGCTGCAATCTAATAGAGTGCAAACAGTTTCCATGGGTCATCTGACTCATTAACCATTTTTTCTGTGTTTAAATCTCCAGATTGCCTCCTTGTGATAACTTCAGACATATTCAGCCTCTGAGTAAGTAGTGCACTTCCCATTTACCAAGTTCCTTTACTTTGATTATTTCTTTTTTACAATCTAGTACTAGGCACAGTATCCATCTCTACCCAATTTATTTTTTTCTTTAAAATTTTCTGCCCTGGATAGTAGTAACAATCAAATGTTGAGGCATGAAAGGATTCCTGATTCCACCTCAATGATTATTTTGATAGATATTATATGGCTCTTGTCACCACCTGCCTACTGAAGGGATCACTGTCACCACTGCATCTAGAATGCTGGTTGAATCTTATGGAAATTAAATTATTGCTTTAAAATGCTGGGTGCCTTTTATTAGTTGCCCCTCCAAATCTAAGAATGTTATTTTTAATGAAACCTAAATAATTCCTTGGGTGATCAGAGTAATGGTACTGTGTAAGAGCTACTGTAGCATTTCTTAGAATTTAGTTCCTTCTGCCCTTAACTTTTCTGTCTCCACAAGTGGTAACCTAATTACACTAAGAGTTAAAGAGAAGCTTATCTTCTGTGAAATTATTTCAGATAGAGAAAAGCTCCTTAAAAAGAAAAAGGAGGAGAGAGTAAAATCTTTAATAACAGCCTCAGTGGAGCCTCTTTTCCCATGAGAGTTCTTTAAAGTCAGAAAAAAAAAATGTGGCTCCTGAGATATCACCTTCAAACTGCCTGTCTTTTGGTGTGGATTTCTTGGGGGTTTCTTTGGCAATCATCACTAGACTCCTGGTGTATTAACCTGGTTCTTCCAGAAGGAGATAATCCAAACTGAGTAGTCACTATCTACCTGAAAGCTGTGCACCAGCACATTTTGAAAGATTAGCCATGATCTCAGCCTAACTTTTATTATTCTTGAGTAGAATCTCCATTTCTCCATCAGCATCACAGCACCAATGAAAAGGCACAAAATCTCCAAACCAGTTTTACCAGAAAAATCAAAAGCAGGCTCATTTTCAGAAGTGGTCAAGTAGACCAAGGACCTGACTTTCATCATAATTGATAGCAATAAAGCAGTGAAATCATTTAAACACTTGAAAAATAGCTACTACCTTACCAACCCCATCCTAGGGAGCTCAGTCATACCTATTTATCGAAACAGAGTTTGCAATATATGCCCGCATTCACCCTATTTCCAATTCTGAGAAATCAAATTGCAATACATTGCATGGGAAACCACTGATCTAAACAGCACAAGGGAGATTACTGGTAGGAAGATACTTTGCTATCCCACTGAAATTACAGGTTTCCAACTCCAGCCCAACCTGTCTGCGGCCAGTGTTACTTTACAGGTTTTCCTGCCATACAGCTGAACTCTTGTATGAGCTGAGGATTCCTGCCACAATTGAAAACAGACTGTTCATTACAACACCAGCATCTTGGTTGATAATTAATCTTTGCAATGAGGACCAGTTTCGTCCTTATCAACAATACAGAGAAAGATCGGATATAGGGAAAAGTAATGAGACTGGACTTAGTTTTCGTTTGGGTTTTTTTTCCCCACTGGCAATGGCACACTATTTTTACTCAGATACCAAAATTATCACCTTTAAACACAGGAGAAGACTCATCTTGACAGATGCAGCAGAACTGTAAATTATTGGGAAGATTAATATAAAACAAGATGATGTATAAAATTGAGAAATAATGTTCTGGTATTGGAGCCTATTCTAGTCTTAGAGATTGATGATGCATGGCCAGAATTCTTATTCTTTGTTAAACTATGGAGAGAGAGAAATTGTGCCAGTACCAGAACTGTAGATAAGGAAACACAGAAAACAGCTGGCCTAGAATAATCACTACTTACCTGTCAGAAAACAAAACAGTGTATTCCTTGGCCTGATAGATCACTCTGCCTTCCCCAGATTCAGGATGCTGTTCCCCTGTGATATGTCCTGTTGAAACACTAAAAAATAAAAATAATTATATGGAGCCAAAAGCCTGGCAAAGAGAAGAAAGTCATTGCTAGACAAAGCAAAAGAGGGAGTTAAGAGAAGAAGTGGGTGTCCTAATAAGATAGGAGGGAAGTGTGTGGCATTTAATTGAAGAGTAACAGGGACCTGGAAGGACACTGAAATATTTTGGTGAGAGGAACATAAAGGCAGTAACCAAACAGCACAGTCAATACATCATATACTCTGAGGGGAAAAGTTAAGGAAAGGGAATGTTAGCCATAAAGATGCTTACCTAATATAGGTTTATGATGGCAAGATAAATTTCCAGTGTTGGGTAGGAAGGAACATGTGCATGTGTAAAAGAACATTCTATCTTTGTCTTTTTCTGATAGGTATTAAACAAACATTTAACGCTATTTTGGTCTTCGAGAGAAACTGGGACACCTACTTTAAGAAAGACATTTATTTTTGTGACCATGAGAGAGCAGAAAAGGCCAGGATGAAGTACTTTCACCCATTTCTCTGTATCTCGATTTTGGCTGCTGAATTTTGTCCTAAATAACACCAAAAAAATGGACAAGAAATTCTGAAAAATGTTTAAATTAAGAGTATTACCTTCCACTGTCATCAGTTTATGAGCAAATCCCACATTTGGAGACGTGTATGTGACAACCATTGCACACCCCAAAGACATACTCACCTGTCCCATCTCATAAGCAGAGCTGGCTGTACTACGAGCGATGCCAGCTTTGCAGACACATTTAGGCAAACCCGTAGGCTTTAACTGCTGTTACTGGGAATTTCTGACACTTATGTGAGGCACAGGCTGAAAGTCAGACTTCATGGAAGTCAGAGACAGAACCCCCATCAACTTCAGCAGGGCCAGGGCTGCACTCAGACAAGGAATTGAATGGCTGTTCCCTCACACTCCAAATACAGACCAGACTGTATGTCTGTCACGAGAGCAACAGCCATGGAAGGAGTAATACTGGCAATATGTAGACCTAAATCTAGTGCATCTAGAAAAACCTTCATTAAAGAACAAGGGAAAAGGCAGAAAACATTGTGAAAGGTACATGATGATAACTGGAGTATATAAGTACCTAGGAAAAAAAGAAGATAGAAAACAGATGGGTGTGTCTGTACAGTTACCATACCTAAACCATAACCTGACTTACGTCCAGGAGAGCTAATAAGGACATAAACACAGAACCGTTTGTCCTGGAGCTGTAGTGCGGAATGCACCGTCTCCCTAAAACTGAAGAGCCACACTACAGTATATTCAAGCGATATGTATAATCTAATAAGGATTCATAATGGTCTGCATAAACAGTTTCATCTTCTTTCATTTTAAAGCACAGTTTTTTTCCATTAATGACTTGAGCAACATCCTTTGTGGAGGATAGCAGCTAGGCGACAGTTGGCTCTTACAACAGTCTGATCTCCGTAAGTTTAAGAGCATTGCAAAAAAGGTTTGTTTTTTTTTTCTTTTTTCTTTTTTTTAATTATTTTTTTTCTTAAGAAAGAACTGGGAAATGAGGGAAGTGAGTAAAATTTTTTGCATTGGCAGATTATTTTCTTTTATGTAAACAGCCCCAGGGGATTTGTTGAGACACAGTATTCAAACAAGCAGATTTTATTTCATAATAAATGCACTTCTAAATTTTCTGGCATATTCAATCACACAAACAAGTTTTTCCCAATTCAGAAAACCTTCTCAGAGTTTTTTCAATTCTTTTTCCTCACATCAGAAAATAACCTTACTTTTCTCCTCAGATAACTCTTACTTGCTTTTTTCATGAATCTTGTGACCTCATTTTTATTTACATCAGCAGCCAATCTTATCATTAGGGTTTAGAGATTTATTAAACATTTCATGGTAATCTTGATAATGTATTGGGGATGTATTGAATCCAGTCTTAATGAAGGTTTGTTTTAAAGAAAAGTAAACAAGAGGGACTTGTTCTCATCTAATGCAATTTGGCAACAGAGACTCCCATAGAGAGGAAATGAGCTGTCCCATGGTTAGCGCACTGGTCTGGAACTCAGAAATTCCTGGTTTAGTTCCCTGTTCTGCTCTAGACTTCCTGGATGATTTCAAATAAATCTCTTTCTGCCTCTGATCCCCATGTGTAAAATTAAATAATACCTGTTTCCTGGTTAACAGATGAAGGAAAATGAAACACAGCTGAAGGGAGCTCAGTGTCTGTCAGGCCACTTGAGCTGTTCTTATTCAGGTTGTGGTGTTGCTCACACTGCCGCCTCATCTCTATCTGCAGTTTTTTTGTGTGAATTGACCTTTAACCATTTAGCAAATGCCTTTCCTGTCCTTTTTTCACCCCAGTAATCTTTTGCTGGCTTTCCTCTCTTCTCTGTACATCCTTGACTGCCTGTTGTATGGGGCTTCTTTCATCCCTGAACCAGCACCAATCATTGGCATCTGTTTTCAGGTACAAAACCAGGTGATTTTATTTATATAATCAAGGCAAATGATTCAATCTGTTATTCTTCATAAGCTTCTGGAAACTATAACATAAGATGAAATTAAGCCCTTTAAACCAGTCTCATAAATCCTACCTAACCTAACGCACATTTTATCATGGATGCTAGGACCAGGATGTTCCTTTAGAGACAGCCCTGGACAGAGTACTTAGAAATCTGCAGCTCACACTGTGCCATGATAAAGTGTAAACCACAGAACTTTTGCCTTTAGAATGATTTCTTTTAAACACTATTAACTGTATATATGCTATGAATAAATATAGGACATTTTATAATATATAATAAAAAGAATTGATATAAAGTGTCAGCACCAAGAGAAAATGGAAGAAATATCCAGAGCAATTAACACTTTCAAAAGTATTCTTTGAGAGAAATCAAAGGACCTTTGATAATTCAAACTGCTGAAAACCAGACTGCTGATTTAAAAAAAAAAAAAAAATTACATTGTAATCCAATGTAAGGCCATTCTTTATAAACCTGGCTACTTTCAGTCTGAGATTCCTAGGGAAATCAAATAGTTTCTCCAACACCTATTTTATAAAAAGCAAATGGAAATCCAGACTCAAGACATATGTATTTTGTTCTATTCTAGACTTTGATCCATGTCCATGTATGACTAGTTTTTAGGGTGTTTTTTATATCCCAAATCTCAGCTTCAAAGCTGTTGTATCTGTTAGATCTGTTAGCCAAGTATGTACCAAAGGCCGTACATATGGTTACTGCCAATGGAGTTCAGAATTATAGTGGAAAGTGATGACTCAGACCAATGGTTAATACTTCTAACAATCCTATCATATTAGATTAATACATTCCAACTCTTTGTCTCAGGATGATAACATTATTTTTACAAGGTATTCTTGATGAGAAAAATCCAGGGAAAGCTTAAGGATAATGCCTTCCAGAGTTTCAACAGTTACATTCAGAGGTGTGAATATAAATATAGTTTACCAAGAGTCTGTTCCGCTACTACCATTCTTATTTGCCTGCATTCTGTGTAATGGCATATTGAGTTTTCATGTTATATTTTCCATAAGAGTCACATATGTAATAATTCTGTATTTCCATTTTGAAGTCACAGGTACTAATCTGTTGGACATCATCACTCGCCCTTTTTTGGTAAACGAGAATCAGCATGCAAAAATCCCAAAGATCCTAAATCAAGAAGTTTCATAGAATCAATATGAAAAAGAACAACTTCAGCTACTTTATCTGAAGTGATTAAACACAAAAAAAAAATTCTCTGATTATTCCCTCTGCAAAGAGACATTAATTCTGTTCTTAATCTCTCAATTTCCAACAGAAATACCACTGTGCCTATTTTGCACAGCTCACTATAGTAGGCAGGAGGCTTATATTTGCTTCCACATTATTCTACTCAAAACAACATTTACACTCAGTCTCTACTTTACTATAGGATTTAAAGTTTGCTGCAGGAGTCAAAGTTTTTAAAGGAAGCTATCCGAATTCTATATTAGACATTTATTTATGTTGCCTGGCCTTTAAAATATTGCCTGTTTTAGATGACAAGTAATTAGACAAACTATGCAGCTGGAAATTTATTGTTTTCTGTTCTACACACTAAGAATAAATCCACTCATGAGACAGACAAGTTATGATAGAATAGTCAAATTATTCTCTTTTGTGGAAAATAATATTGGAGCATTTAAAGAAAAGAGACTGCAAGTATACTGGAAAAAAATCCTATATATTTATTCCCACTGCATCATATTTGGCCTCCTGCTCATGATTTCACTTTTGTTTAACAGTGAAAATAGGAAATAAAGCAGCAGCTGATAGACTTAATTGAGTTACAGTAGCATGACTGTAGGAAAAAAATTATAATCTACTCATGTAATTTACTTTGGGGGTAGAAAGTCTGCGAATCAGGACTGAGTAAATCATAAGCAGGTAAAAAGTGATGAGTTGGTATTACCACACTGCCCTGCCAGTGTATTGTAATCCTGATCTGATCACCTGTAGAGAAGGAAGCTCAGTCCAATCCTCGCTATCTTTTGTAGAAATAACAATAAAGGTGTCAGGTACAGCTAGTACTAGTGCAGACTGTTGGCAGCTGAAAACCAGAGTACAATAATCGATTGGAGGCCATTATGTTGCACTCATATCCCAAGTGTTGTTGGCATTACCATTATAAAATCAATTTAACTATTGACAGGAAGGAAAAACCTCCACAACTTCACAAATAACAGATCCAGCTTTTTCCCAGCCATTCCTGTTGTTTGATTTTTTTTACATAGTGATATCTTATCTGGCAAGAACTAGAGAAAGTAATCTACAGAGTACATATACAGTGAGGTGTGCAACATTTGGTGAACTAGCCTGCCTGTCTTCCTTCCTTCCTTCCTTCCTTTTGTCCTTCCTTCCTTCCTTCTTTCCTTCCTTCCTTCCTTCTTCCTTTTAATAGAACTGTTTTCACAGGAGAAACTAACAGAAAAACTTGTAGAAAAACTATCATCTCAAGCTCATAAGACAACATTTTCTCTTTAACAGATAGCTTGTAGTATAAAGCTTAAGTGGGGACTAGTTTGCAGGCAGTTTTGGAGGAGAAAAAGAAGTTGCAGTTTCCTCTCCCTGTGCCTCAAGTATAATTGTTGCAGCACCACAAAAGCAAAAGTATGGGAGGGGGAAGGCAGATGGAAATCGGTTAATGCTGTACCAGCACCTCATATCTTACAGACTAAGAAGGATATACAAAGCTGGAGTTAATGCTGTGAAACCAACACTTGCAAAAGAGTTTCAACTCTGTACCCAGATGAGCAAACCCATCAGCACAGCCAGTGCAGGGTGTAGGATGTAGTCCAGCACTGGGAACAAATATTGGTTGCTAGCAGTACCTTCAAACATTTCAGTATGATCATCAAATCAACACCACAAAGGCCCACTTGTTTGGAGAAATGAAATTTCTCTACAGTATAAGATTCTTTTAGCTGACTAATTTCTCCTTCTTTTTTTTCTCTTTTTTTTTTTTTAAATGAAAGGTTTCCCAGAAAGCATGGCTACTGACTCACTCACTGTTTTCCACAAAACTTGTGCATCAGGTTTTGTTTTCTTTCAGTTACATTCCAAGCCCACCTTGCTTTTAAAAAAAACTGAATGTAATCTGGACTTGGAGATGGACATAAGTGGGTCTGACGGGAAGTCTATTTCATATCTTGCAGTGCTTCAAAAGTGTAATTCAGACTGTTAAACTTTTTGTGTAGCCTTTTCAAAAATATCCAGTATCCAGTTACGACTTTTGGCTGTAATGCCTGTATACCAAAAAAAAAAAAAAAAAGTAAAATCTATAAAAATAACAATATTGATCATTTATCAAAAATGACCCCTGGACTGACCCTGATGACATATCTAGGTTCCAAAACACCACCTTCTAACTTTATTTCATATTCTTCACCACATTCCTCACATGAACTAGTCTTGGCAGGTCCGTTCCACTTAATCCAAGCTGAATTTACCGCGTAACTGCTTTAACATTGTTCCTGTGACTACAATGCAAAATAACAGTATTTGTATGCATTTATTTCAGTTGCTAACGTATCCAGTGACAGCTTGAGATAGTGGAGGGCTTGAAAAGGAGGAGGAAGAAGGCGGGGGTGAGTGCATCCACAACCAGCTCCTAAGCAAGCGATTTCCATCTCTCCAGTTCCACAGCAGATAAAGCAAATTGCAGTTATTTAATTTGTGTTTGGACAAAGAAGAGTGCATTTTTTTAATTCCTATTTTCTAAGTGAAAATCAACCACTTCAGAAGTAAATGCACCATAAGGGGCAGAAGAAACCACAGCCTCTGCTTGGCTCTACGGGAGAGGCGACATGGGTTTTCCGTCACGCGTCTGACTCCTTTCTGCAACAAGATACAGCCAAAGCTTTCATCTCCCTAAATCATATTTGCGTTGGATGGTTTCTAACAGCGCTATTTCCATTCCTATTCTCTACTACATTATTGTAAGACAAGCATGAAAAACTCTTTGTCTGTCTTTCATCCTGCCTCCTTCTCCACATTATATTTTACCTTCGTTAGAGATGTATCCGATCTGGAAATCCCAGTTGAAGACACTGAAGCTCACACTGGCAGGAAGTTGTAACTCTGATGCTGACTTAAAATACAAAGCCCTGGTCCAAAAAACTGCTGACTTTTAACAAGCTTAAAACCTGTCATAATGTTCTGATCTAAACCTGCTGCTCACAAGTGAACACTATCCTGAACCATAAAACCTAAAAACAGACTAGGTTCGCTATCCGGCACTGACCTTCTAGCTCTATTTCTATACACCATCAAAGGAAAACCTGAATCTGAAATCATATCAGCTTTTAAGAGACTCCGTTATGAATTCAGATTGAATTCAGGTGTACCAGAAAGAAAGAAATACATCTAAAAGAGCAAACTACCCAATCTTTCGTGGGTTCTCTGAGATTGCTTTGATTTTAATCCATAGCTTCATATTTCACATTGATTTTCAGGTTCAAACAAAGGCGCAATCCTACCAAGTTCCTCTGCAGCTGATGTTAAAACAGAAACCATGTAAATAATTGCATTTTTTTGGTTTGGTAGCCAATAGAGAAAAAAAAAAAAAGTCAGTGGTTATTGTTTGGATCCATCCCAAACTGAAATGTTTCCACACACTCAGCCAATTAAGACAGATCATTTGAGATTAAACAAAACATTTCATTCAAGCAGAAACAAATCAGACTTACTTAATAATGCCAGCAAGCCAGAGTCAGAAAGCAATCAAGAAAAAAAACCCACTTCGTGTCCCTGACCCTGTGTACCAAAGGTGGTGACCCTGTTGGTCTTGGATCGCGGATGACCTGCAGGCAGTCCAAGGACCGCTCCCATGCCAGACCTGGGTACATGAGGGAACAGGGCTGGCTTTTGCGGGAACGTGCTGGCTGTGTTCTCTGAACCCTTCTCTAGGAGAAGAAAGGAGCCAGCTGTGGCCAACACTACTTGCCTGGATCAGTGACAAGTGACATGTTCAGCCTCAGGGAACTGTTGTCAGCTCCTGCCTGTGAACTTCTTTCAGAGTTTCCTCTCCTCAGCTTTTGAGTTACAGTGTTTTGCTCCTTGATTACATGAAATAAGGAACATAGCTCATAGCAACAAGTTTCACCTTTTTCTGTTGGAAAATTATCTGAAATATGGGTTACTTGAGCATTAATACTGCCCTGTTCACTCCAAGAAGAAAGTTCACTCTACGTGTTCATCCCACAAGTAGATCTGAGCAGTTGACCATTGTGGAACCAAACCCTGTTCAGCAGACTTCAGTTTTATGAACAGCATCCAAATCTCTCCATTAATCAAATTCAGATATCAAATGTTTTTTGGAAATATTATAGCAGTTTCCTGGGACATACTTGTCTTCATCTTGTATAATCCAAAATAGTAAATTTTGAGAAGTAAATTATTCACCAAAAAGACTAAGTCAGACAAAGTTATTTAAAAAAACATGTCACACACATCCTTATTCTGCTGAGGTTCAGTGTAAACTAAAGTGATAGTCCAGGTTTTCTCAAATATTTTTCATAAGATATTTAAATTCCTAAATAATTTCATGCTTTTGCTTTCTTAGAAAAAAATCGGATGACTGTGTTGAAGCTCCTCCTGAAAAAAATAAAGTAAAACGATGTTTAAGCTTAAGTATGAGACTGATCTTCTTTTTAACTCTTCCTATACAACTTTTTCTTGAGAAGAAAAGCCTTGAATTTTAAAATATAAATTAATGACCACATAAAAAAAGAAGTAAATGCAGTTAGTAAGACCAGTAGTGGAACCACCGTCCACACAAAGCGTACGTGTGTGAAACACCAAAAAAAGAAAAGGTCAGCACATCTGTTTTTTCAATGCAATAAAAGACACCATTCTTTATTGGTCTCTACTTTTAGAAGTACTTCTGATGTCCAAGTTTTGTCAAACTGTTGAATTTATTAAAAACAGGGGAAACAGCATTTTCAATGTTCGCTTAACGTGCGAGGTGAAATGTAGATGTTTGACTCACCACAAACATCAACATCATGTTTATTTAACAAAGAGCTTGAGGAGTTCGTGTGCCTCTTCTGGAGTCACGCTGTACACTCCTTTCTGAGACTACTCCTGCTGGTATCGAACTCTCCTGGCTTGTAAATTTGGCTTTACACTAACAGTGCTGCACTAATTGAGAGGAGGACTGTGAGCCTGCAGGCCTGAGAATAAAACAAGGTATGCCTTCACGTCCGCAGACAGCAGTTGCCTAAAATATAACAGCAGGGAGAGGAAGGAAAGAACTAGAACTTCTGCAGGAGGTTAAACCTTTTGCTGGTATAAAGAATAAATTCATTTTGACCCTTCTGAAATAAAATTCAATAGCAATTCAGAGTTGTATAATTAGAATTATCCAATGCCAGGGCAAGTCAAAAGGCACAAAAAAAGGTGACAGTTTTACAAAAGGCAGGCAAATTTTCCATTGCCTTTCACCACTCGGAGTCTTTGTGACCCTTTTCTCCTGTAGTTTTCTCTTAAAACCTTATGTAGGAAAAAGCAATGCCAACTCACCCTGCTTCCTTTGAACAAACTGCTTCTGTTCTGAAGCCAAAAGTATATGAATCACACATTGTACTGTTTTATTTTATTTATTCTCCATGTCTATCTTCAGCCTGGAACCTTGAGTTACCAAAAGTAAATACTAAGTTGAAGGAAAATGCTAGTGGGATTTTCATAGTTTAAAATAAATGAATAAATGGTCCCTGCTCTGGACAGCCTTCAACTGCCCCAAGTGTTTCTGCAGTGCTGTACCACACTGGCTGAATATCAGTTGCTGAAATATGTGAAAAACATTAACAAGGTAATAACGCCACTTCACACCTGTGAAGATCAGTTACCAGGACTATGATCCTATCTCATGTTCACCTTACAAAGTACCTTAGAGTAAAGCAGACCAAGAACAGGCTCTCAGTTACAGCAGCAAGTGGATGCATGCTGGAACACCACCGGCTTTTGGTTTTGCTTTGCGCATAATGGAAACGTTGCTTAAGAGTTGTTGAGCAATCTCCTGTAAGGAAATTTGCGATTATGAGAAACCTTTTCCTAAGGGATTTTCTGTGTTTTGGAAGATGTTTTGTGCTTTGGTTTGTGAGGTGTTTGAGCTTGAAAATGCTTGGGGGTGGGGATAAAGGTTTTTTTGTTTGAGTGCTTGATTATTTTGTTTTTGTTGTTTGGGAATTTTTCTGCACTGTAAACCAAATGAACAGTTATTTCCCTATTTTTTTCCCCAAAGAGAGGTAGCTCCTATTTTGTTATGGCCTTCTCAACTGCACTGATAATCCAAAACCCACCATAAGGTGCATATTTGAACATTGCACAATTTCAGGCACTTTTGGTATGCCACCAGACTGCAACTGAGTCGGAAACAAATGAAGTCACTGGGAACCTTTTCTCTGACCTCACAGAGCTTTGGGAAGGTCTGTGAAGATCATTTCATTAATCTAGCAATTTCCCCTGTCAACGTCACCAGGGATATTGAAGCACACGGCTACTAAGGTAGCACATTTCATTCCATAAGGACACTAGAAATTACAAGTTCACTGTTAAAACAACCAACAAACTGGGAGGTAAGGAAACAGTCAGTCTTTCTAGTTCCTCACGTTTTGGAAAACATTCTTTTTTGGGGAGTTTGTTTGGGGGAAGTCCCATCTGGGAATTGTCCAGCATGGAAATGCTTAAACAAACATGCTTCTACTTGGTCTGACAAGTGCCTCCTCTCAATGTGGTTTATTCTCTGCTTGACACTTCCTAGAGGCAGCGGACAATTAATAGCAATTTAATAAAAGTGTGCAGTTACATTTATACAAAAAATGTGAAGCATTTTTTACCTCTCAAGTTGCTTTAATAATTTCCTTTTCTATAGCATCCTTCCTTTCCAATAGCACAGTAAAGCTCATAAAACAATAAACAAACTCAGTCTCTTGTCTACTTGGTAGAAAAAGAAAATATTGGAGTGCTGCCATCTTTTGGTTACACCCTATCATAATTGCCATCAATTAGAGGTTGTTTTCTAAACCAAACACAGGAGTAAAGTATTCTCAAGACATTTATGAGTTTGTTGCAATAAAGTGACATCTCTAAATAAATACAAACCCATGAACATTTTCTCTGCAATCACTAAAGTTTCAGAAGCAACTTTAGTGTATTTGTACAATGAACTATAGGAAGGCCTGTTTGAGGCAACAGAATTTCAGGACACTTGAAAATGAACAGTAGATTTTAGATTTTTTTTAGTTACAGACTCATCATTGTATAACTTGTGATCCTTGGTTTTGCATTTCATTCTTCACTTTATAAAACTATTCTGTATTTCACCACTTCCATGAATATATAGCTGTATTTTCTGAAGTCTTTACCAATCTGTCTTTATGATGTTTGGGACTTAATATGCATTCACAGACCAGAATTATCAAAAGCCTGGAATGCTGACTTCTCTGGTCCATCTAAGTTAAATGGCAACACGTGGGCAGAGTGAGAGACTATATAGAGAGTAAGCACATACTCCCCATTGGTTTTGCCTTTACGTCAGCTGATGAGCAATGACTAAAACTGCAAGCTTCTATCACTGGTCCAGCTTTCTCAGACTGTAAATACATCCACAGCTGCTTCATTTAGGAGACCAGAACACAATCAACGCAATTAATACAGTTTACAAATAATTTAGCAGCTGAATGAGTATAGCTCACAAATTATCACGCCAGCTGGAGAGTTTCAGAAAGTGTTCAGGGAGATGTACTCAAAACTGCTTCTCTAATTTCAGTGAGAAATTAAGATGAGAGTCTCCTACTTCTTGGCAGTCCTTTGATAAACAGCAGAAGAGATTAAAAAAAAAGGGAATTATTGCAACAAAGCTGTGGTTTCATGAGATTCAGTGATAATTCCTCTGGTCTGCACTATCTGCAGCTGGAATTTCACGATATAGGGACAGAACATGTCTTTTCATGCTCAAGGTGCAGAATATTTTCCACTTAGCCTTTAGCAATATAAAGTCCACCGTGCACCCAGCAGGTAGCTCTGATTCACCTAGAAAGATACGTGTGTGTGGTAGCTATATCCTAGTTGGCTAGCTAAGATAGTACTGATGTCAGTTAAATGTAGGCACGTGTGGCCACCTGATGCATCTTTTGGACCCAAAATCAGCAGGAGGACAGGCAAGTTAACATCATTCAGTGCATAAAAACATTTATAACATTACAGGGCAGTTCAAAAGAACTGATCAATGCCAAAAGCATTTCAAAGGTACATTTTTAGTTTGCCTGGAATATCATGGAATTAGTTTTATTACTGTTATTAAATATATATGTTAAATTAGTGTCCAAAGGCACGGCCTAATCGGCAGTGAAGGTGCTTGTGTTTGGTAGTGCAAAAATACAGGTTACATGTATCCTGCCAGGCTTACAGCCCCTTTGATCAAGACATTTTTATTTCATTCATGAAGCTCAAAAATGCTGTATATTAATTAAACCCTTATGTCACTGATGGGGAACCTGTGGCACACAGGTCAGAAATGACAAACAGTGTTTCTGTCAATGGTACACAAGCGCAAATAAAATGGCTACAGCTGTGGAACAGCCTCTGGATACAAAAAGCAGCAAAGGTACAGAGAGTGACCTGGAGGAATTACGGTAAGGGGCAGTGGAATATCTTGCCCAGATATAAACAGTGTTTTCCATCAATATTTAATTTTCTTCCATCTATCTAGAAGCTTTCCCAAAATCGACATTTAATTTCAGGTCTCAGAAGATATGCTTCTTTCTAGGTAATAAACTTAGTAGTAACAAAGTTAAATACAGTTAAAGTTCTTTAAATATCCCAAAAAAGTTAGTAGGAAGCAGGCTTTCATGTATGGCTGTAGATACAAAGCTCTGCCCTATCCCAGCCTGTGTGGAGATACAGAACTCACTCAAAGATAGATGTGGCACAGAAAAGGGCCAGCATGTCTTTGGGAAAACATTGACTGAAAATATTTGCAATATATATTACAGTCCTATAATACATTGGTTGTACTTATTTCAGTGTATATAAACTCATGTAGTTAAAATATATTATCTACCTGACCCATTTGATGGCTGCACCAAGTATACAGGCAACATGCCCCAGTCAGACCAAGGTGCTGGTTGGTGACACACAAACAGGAGAGAGCTCCAGATGCAGATGTCCATGCCCAGTAGTGGCACCAGCTGTCAGAACTGGACATTGTGTTAATGATCAAGGTCAGGAAATAAAGATATTTGCAGTGAAGTTTTCAGTGTCACTTCTGGGGGTATAACTGTGCTTTATATCGTTGAAGAGAGTTCTACCAGTGAAAGAAGTTTGATATCACAGTTTGTGACTCTGCAAAAGAATAAACTCGCTGTCAAGCTGCAATACATTATTACAATGCAACACATTCTGAGAGCAGAAGGCAGACTTGCTATTAATTTCAACCATAAAGAAGGACAAATTGAATTCCTCTCAATAAGGAACTAATGCTTTAATGGCAATTTTCCTCTTTAGTTTCAAGGTGCCAGGAAAGTCTTCTACGAATTTTCACAGAAAACAGAAGAGCTCTTTTGATATCAATGTGGCCCTTAATTTAAAGTATTATTTAATTTAAAGTATTACTCAGCCAGCACTGCAGAGATTACTTTTGCTTTAATACAAGAGCGTGTGTGAATTTACCAGATTGGGCTCTGGGTTTCCTCATAGTACACACCCGCAAGGCTCACACTGGCCACAGTTGATGCAATTAACTATACCTTCAGTATGGGAATGTGTTCGATATATGTCGAATACTAGAAATTAGACAGTTCATAATACAATTTACATGACTTCAGACTGTTCAAGTGTTGCCTACAACATTTCTTCTCCATAGGTCTATACTCAGTCACTGAGCCAACAAAACAAATGGTGTTGCGGCACATCTCCGACCATGGCAGGCTTAACCACTTTGTTTCAAGTAACCACAGCTGACGTTCATGAACTGGCACTACTGCTGAGGAACAGCTGCCCAGATGCACAGCTGCAGGAAACACTGAACAGAGCTTAGGACAAAATGGGGAAACCAAGAGCCATTTGCAGCACTCAAATTTTTAATGTGGTCTACAGTGTGAAGTAGTGGCTTCATTCCTCTCCCTTATCTGCAGACCCCAGACTGAGATGAAACATGGTTTAGGGCAAAGTATTTTTGTTATTATTGTGTTAACTACCTGTTACCCCAGCTGAGAGAACCTGTCAACTTTACAGACATCACTAGTATGAAAGGACTGACTGGGGCTCCCAAGCATATCTCAGGACATTTTTAAAACAAAAAAAAAAACCAAAAGCAAAGAAAAACATACAAATACACAACATTATCCTTCTCAAGATCTCCCATATTCCTATTAGCTTGACCAAAAATAAAGATCTAGACACACTTGTACTGTTGCAAGTAGACAGTGCCTTTTGGTCTACTACTATTCATGGTTTTCCTGCTAGTGAATGACCGACCTAATACAATCTGCTTAGCACATAAGCACTAGTTCAACTCCTTCCTCACCTACTTTTCTCCCTCTACATCTAGAATTCACAGATCTCCTTGAGATTTTGGCTTGTTCGTCTGCATTTATAACAGAGTAAATACAAGTGCATATCAGTTATGTGTATTTCATATGAGAAGTTCTCTTGCATAGGTCATTAGAACCTGTAAACTTTGGGTTCCTGGTGGAAATTCTCTTCTTGGATAATAAAAAAAAGTTCAAAGTAAGAGCAAGGTATAACTCTTTGTAGATTGGGATGCTGAAGATGGTTTCTTTTGGTTTTATTCTTTCCCACTGACTTGAGACAAATAAGAACCTTCAGAATCTAACCCAACCTGCAGCAGTGTATAGCTGCAGAACAAACCAGCTCGTGTTGGTTGGTGGCCAAGAATAAAAAGGAAAATGGAAATTACTCCACCTATTTCCCTCAGAGTACCTAGTTTTTGTGGAACCCTTTTCCTATATGAGACTCTTTCTTCTGCTGATTTACTGAGAGTAAACCACAAGCATCAGCAAGGTGTTTTTTACCATGCTATGTATACATGCTTGCATACTATGTTGTATACAATGGTCTAGGAACAAAAAGCATTATGCAAATTTCAGAGCTCTTTCTGACCACAAGTGAAAATCCACATTTCTTCCTAGTGAAAGCAGTGAAATGCATCTGTACTTACAGAAATGCATAAGAAACAACTGTCAAATTTGGCTGACATTGGAGCAAACACCTCTAGATACAAGGGCTGGGAGAGAAGAGAGGGGAGTAACACCAGTGCATCTTTAACTCTTGAAAGTACCAAAAAACTTCAGTCCTACATCCTCCTGAAATACGTCTGGTCTCAGTTAATAGAAAAATGACAGAAAACAGAGCTTGGGAGGACCACAAGCAATCACTAGACCTTCATTCTGCGCGCCAGCTCCATAGTGACCCAGAGTGGTGTGTCTCATCCAGCAATTCTTTCCTAGCACAGCCTGGAACAGACAGCTGCTTCCTAAAGACATCCCAGTCATGACCTAATTAGTTCCGAGCTTGCTAATTCTAAGATATTTGACTGAATCATTGAGCTATAAAGAGCAGAATTTCAGCCGTAAGTTGAATTATATCGACTTCCATCAAGCAATTCTCTTTTTTTCAATCCTCTGTCTTTTAGAAGATGAGGGCCTGCCAACCTCTGGAAACCAGTTATGTCAGCAAAAATAGGAATGAAGCCCCAAAAGTGCCAGTGAGCACAGCATGCAGCCCTTTCACAGAGTCAGGGTTGTTTCTTGCATCAACTTGAGTGAACGAGTGGGTTTTTTAACATAATCCTATAAGAAACTGTACTGTCAAACTCAAAATCTCACAGAGAATGCCGCTGTATCTAAAGGATGCCATTAAAATGGCACTTGAAAGGTAAAGGGGGAAAAAGGAAATGAAGACATAAAACTGTAAAACAAAAAACAACAGAATATGGAAGAAAATTACCGTGAGAGGATGTATTATGTATTAGTAGAGCATGTTGGTTCCCACTTCCCATGTCTTCCAAAAGCACATTTGGGGCTACTGCTCCCTCGTACGCACTCTCTCAGCACTGCATAACAAACATACTGGTAACGCACCAAGAAGGAAAATTCTCCAAAGACAGAACATTGCACAACAACATTCCACTTATGTGGTACTGATCAGATGCCAATTATGTATCATTAAGTATTGTGTTTGGATAGTAAATCGGGCAGACTCAGCTAAAATAACACAGCTTGTTTTACTAACTCTTTATGTAAATAAAATTATTGTACTGTTCCTATTCCATACTTATTACTTCTCCCTATGGGCCAGATTCTGCCTTTCCTCTACTCAGTGGAAACCAATTTCATAAGTTTTTCATTAGTTTCACAATGTACATTTCACAACATACAATAGTCACAAATTTGACCTTTCTCCAGCCATTTTCTGCAAACCTTCTCTCATTCGCTGTGAGATACAACCATTTCTTCATCACTTTCCCTGAAGGCAGAATAAAAAAGACAGAGATCATATGTCATTTACTTACGGGCATACGAAATATTTCCTCAATTCCTAAATACAGTGCCATGACACATCAAGGATCCAGAAGGAGCAGTGATGCTGTTGTGAGCTATCAAAATGTAAAGGGAGTCCAAAGTCAGTGCAAGCTGTAGATATGGGATATACCAACCAACTTTGTAACTGAACAATTACACATCAAAGGAAAAGTAAATCCAAATAAATTTAAATTAGGAAGTCACTCATTAGTAACTATGACCAAACTAAAATGTTCTCATACAGTCCCAGAAAATGAACAGGCACAGTTATCTAATGTCTGTACTAATCACTTTCTCCAAATCTTGACTGAAAAATGAGCATAGTTGGCTTTTTGGAGGGGTTGCCTTTATTCACACGAGTCAGTAGGCTGGATCAGCCAACCAGTACAGAGCATATCTTTTGACCAGGAGACTTGCCTATGCAGATTTTAGTAAGTTCTGCCAGAAGACAGTTAAACTCTGCAACAGCTTGCAGAATTATGGAAGTCTTCAAGGAACACAGTGTAAAGAAATCTCGTATCAACTGACTGTAAACACCAGAACTCAAATCACATAGTTAGCACACCGAATAATTGTGAAGAACTTGCAAGTACAAATATTTCAGAAATATGTGTCAGAGACATAGGAGAAATAAATAAACATTGGAGAAACTGTTCGCATTTATCTTGTGCCGTACAGTACATTACTGAACATATAGCTATCTAGTGACTTCGATAACTGTCCATTTGTGTACGCTGTTGTGGAAACAAATAATTAGCTTCTCACTGTATGGGCACTGCTTTCCAAAGTGAAAGTTTGCTTCAAGGAGTTTGATGATGGAAATGCAGTAGATTGATCACAAAACATAGAGCAAAATCCTTCAGCATAAGCATAAACTCAAAATTGCAAACCAAGTGACCACTCCAGGAAATTAATGGGACTTGGCAAGAGTGATATTTATAGCTGTGAAGTAAAACAAGACCTCAGGCAGACTCTGCTTTATATCAGGAATCATTTGTCCCATTGCATTAGGCTCACTCAATCTACCCATAAACATCATGATATACAAAAAACTGAAACAAACACTTTTAGTCAAAATACTTGCCGTTTGAGAGGTATTTTGGGGTTCCTCCAATAGATGTGCTCTTGGATGTACTCTTCAAATAGAAATGTGGGCATACACCCTGCATAAATATCATTAGAAAATGGTAGTGGAATCCCCTAAAAATATACTGGTCAGAAAAATTTTGTTCCAGGAGCCTACAGAGCCTAGGAGAAGTCACCTGAGAGCTGAGCCAATGTTTGCTACAGGCAGTTATGGTATTTCTATGGACCTTAGTGGGTGCCACATCTGCTTACAAAGAAGCAAGCTGCTGCTGGCTACATTGCTTGGAAACCTGGTGGCCAAGACATTCTGGAGCTGGGAGTTGGGGTGAAGAAGTAATGTTGGTAGCTTTATCAGTAATTTGGAGTTAATGGTACACACTGAGGCTGCCTATAAAGGATCTTCTGAAGACACATTGGCTGACGGTGGTGACACAGTTGAACCAGAAGGGAGTAAAAAAGTACAAGGCATTACTATATTGCCCAACTTCCAGAGTTTTACTGAGATCCTGCTGTGGTTAAAAACTTTTATTGTAGACATAGGCAAAGAACCCCATTAGTGTTTGGAAAGAATATCTGTCCTTTAAATATGTTTTCATTTTGTTTGACAAATGTAATCCTCCTGCACTGTTTTGTTGCAATGCAGAAATTAAACTGGTGAAGCAGAAGGAGGCTCTTTTCATTAGGAAACATGGAAAAAATTTCAGCTGAAAAAAAAACAGTCATTCAGACAGCATAGTCAAAACCCTTATTCAAAGGACAAATAAAACCGAGAAACAGAAGAGGTTAAAAGGGAGTTAAAACCTAGCAGGAAGAATCAGCATCTCTACCTTTAGAACATGTATTAAATATATGATATTCAAAGCCTTTTCTTTTAAATGGTTAATACTATTTAACTGTATGTGGGGAATTTTTTTTTTTTTTAGAGTTGAAACATTTGTAAAAAAAATCCTAGACTCAGCAAAAGCATCCATCTGAATCCCATGCTTCACAAGGCTGAAGCTGGATGTTCACGGTTGTGTAGGTTTTTGCAGACAGAAGACAGTCCCAGACAGCAATCGTCTTCCTGAATTGGCCTTCTCAAATTAGTCATTTGCTTGTCATCACAATTGTCAAGCTGTAAAAAAAGGAGAAAAATAAGAATCATAGAATCATAGAATGGTTTGGGTTGGAAAGGACCTTAAAGATCAAGTTCCAACCCCCCTGCCACGGGCAGGGACACCTCCCACTAGACCAGGTTGCTCAAAGCCTCATCCAGCCTGGCCTTGAACACCTCCAGGGACGGGGCATCCACAGCTTCCCTGGGCAACCTTTGCCAGTGTCTAACCACCCTCACAGTGAAAAACTTCTTCCTAATGTCTAGTCTAAATCTTCCCTCTTTCAGCTTATACCCATTACCCCTTATCCTCTCACTACACTCCCTGATAAAGAGTGCCTCCCCATCTCTCCTGTAGCCCCCTTCAGGTGCTGGAAGGCTGCTATTAGGTCTCCCTGGAGCCTTCTCTTCTTCAGGCTGAACAACCCCAACTCTCTCAGCCTGTCCTCATAGGGGAGGTGCTCCAGCCCTCTGACCAATTTCGTGGCTGAACTTTCTCCAACAGGTCCAGGTCTTTTTTATGTTGGGGGCCCCACATCTGAACACAGTACTGCAGGTGGAGTCTCACAAGAGCAGAGTAGAGGGGGACAATCACCTCCTTCGACCTGCTGATAAGAGCTTTTAAAGAATTCCATGCAGCCACGGAAATATTTTCTTTGACTTATAGAACCGTGCCCTCAAACTGTCCCAGGTAAGGAAAAGGAACCAGAACACCTGGAGTCTTTAGCTGCCTCTCAGAATAACCAGTTGTGTAATTTTGCTACCATGCAACTCATTTTTAATTTGTGCCTCTGTTCCCCAAGTTGTAACATTATCGCCTAACATTTGTGACAGATGTGATGGGTTTCGTTAGCCTTGTGTTCTTAAGTACTGAAAAGTTTAGAGTTAGACTTGAACAACAGAGAAAAGGCACAAGAGCAACAAGCACTATCCATATCCAGCAAAATTGGATGCAGCAGTACATGGAGCTCTTTCATGGTCATAAAGAAGTACAAACCAATTAAAAGGAAATTCTAACTTCAAACTAAGCTACGCTTACTCTTTGCACATCACTTGCAATGAAAAGAATGAGTGTAGCTTGGGACCTTGCCATCCTATGTCCCTCTAGGAAAAAAAAAAAAGCACTAAATTATGTAAAGGTAATTCAAATATCAGGTGCAGGACTGAGGAGGAGCATGGTGATATTTCTCCAGAAAGACACTTGTAGCAGAGGAGAAGCCAGATTGCAGTTCATTTGCTTTGCCTTGTGCTGCTCACTTCCATGGCTTGTAACGGTAGAAAAATTCATTCCACCAGGCACGCGTCCTAGTACATGCAACTTCTTACAATATCCGCACTGCAGCCACCTGGGGAATATGTAACAACTTACTTGAACATGGAACAATTGTAAATTAAGCACAGCAGTAACACACTAATAACTATCTGTTTCCATGTCCCAGTTACTGAATTCCTGAGGGCAAGCAAAATAGCTTGCAGCTGATGGAGGTCTGAAGGCTGCATATGAATCATTCTCTGTCTCTTGAGCATCCTGACTCATCTTCATTGTGAACAAAACAATGTTATTTATTTATTGTCCATCATTGTAGCATCTGGGTGCCATGCAGAGTTTAAAATCAATATGCTGGCAGGCAGAGCGGTACAGCACAGGCTCTAGCCCATGTCAGATGGCTGTTAGATGTCATTGTTGGCACTCCCTTGCTTTGCTTTGTCTTTTCCTTCTGGTGCTGTCACTCCAGCAGTTGCAGTAAGTTGTGGAATTTGTCCTTGCTTTCCCATTGTTTGAGATTCTGGATGAAGTCAGGGACTATGCAGAGCTGAGAGCTCAGCCTTGCAGATAACCAAAAAGCAAGAGCTGGGGAAAATGGTGTGGGATTTCTTGGTAACATAGCTCCAAATGCTGCGGTGTTGTCAGCTACCATTTTTATACCATCAAAGTCACTTTCTATTTTCTTTTTTTTTGTAGGTATATCATTCACATGTATTTTAATGGGAACTGAGTTTTCAGACTGATTTTCAATGCATTTACCTTTCTCCAGATAATCCCATTATGTGTTTAGTCATTCACATGACTCTGTGAGTAGTTAGAGCGCTGCTTTTTCTCTAAACAAATCCTTCTGCACTTCCTTTGGCAATGCTTCTCTCCTACATAAACACAGAAAACGATGTAGAGAACATTTTACATACTAAAAAAAAGGCAACACACCATACCAAGAATGGATTTCAGGACTTTTTCCCAGTTTGACATCTTATTAATTTTTTTTTGTTGTATTTAAGCTTCTCAGCCTTCAGATTTCAAGCCAATTGAGATATATATACTTCAAGGTAGAGGTGTCTTTAAAAAACATGTTAAGTATCTGCAAAAAAAAAAAAAAAAAAAAAAAAGGCAGCAAGGAACAATAGGACAGTAACCTTTGCAACATTTCTAATAGTTCTTGCTTCTAGCAAGTCAGAAACTTAATCTCACCAACTTTCAGTAGCTCACATACTTGGGGTATCTGAATTTTGGAATGCTCTGCATGAATATTTATAATTTGTTTCCAGAACTGCTCAGTCCTGCTGAGTTTAATGGAAATCCCTAAATATTACATTCAAACATGTCAACAGATATCCCAGTTAATCACACATACACACATTAAAAAACTCAATACACCCCAGACTGGAGGATACAAAAAAAATTGGACATAGAGACATCCAATCCTCAGAAGAGACACTGACAACCCACAAATATGAAGCCATTGGAAATGCTGTATATGCAAGCAATGATTCCCCACATAGAAAATGCAAGAAATCTTGCTGACTATTCTCTGTGATTGTGAAGCCTGGAAATCAAGCAACTATTTAAAACCGTTGAGAAAAACCAAAATTTCAACAACAAAAGAAAAAATCCTGTGAGATTCACAACGGGAATTTTTTGCATTTTTTTCTTTTAATTTTCTTTTCTTCTTACTTCCTTGCTTTAAACAGCATGGCCCCCGTCCTCATATGGTTTATTACAAAAACCTAAGAGCAGAAGGGTTATTCTGGTTATCTTGGTTAGAAGCTTTAAAAGGGCACCCAGAAAAATCACAACTGGAGGAGCCCTGAAATCCCTGTGGGTTGTGGGAGCAATTTGGAAAGGGACTGCATTGGCAGATAGCTCCATTAAATCTCTAATTTCTGTTCCCCCATGAATGCATCATTGTTTAACTTCTCCCACAGAGGGGCATACAGGGCCCTAGTTGTAGGATTTATTTGTTTTAACAATGGCTTCTGTCTGTGTTTAATTACATCAGCACACAAAATGTACCATCACCTGAAGCAACTGTCACCCTATCCATTGGTCCTAAAGGCAATGTAGGGACAACTGGCTGGAAATAAATTTTTTCTGTAACAAGCTATTAGGCAAGGACATGAGAAATAGAAATTTCTCAACAACACAGTTACATGGTACAGTTTCTTCTATCCTTTCATCAATGTGTCTCACACGAAGGTAAAACAATACTTAGAGAGCACACAAAATGAATGTAAATTCAGAAGAGCCTTCTGACTTACAACCAGCTCTTTCATGCAGTGAGTTCTCACTTTTCATCAGGCATCAAAGCAAGGGATGCCACTGTGACCCTAATGCCAGATGAGTAATGTCAGCAAGAAAAGTTTTGGCAGTATGTAAAAAAATTAAGCCATTCAAACTTCCACCAAGGGAGATTGGGGGGGGGGGGGGGGATGGGCGTGGGAGTTGGGGGGGGGGGGGAGGGCAGAATTCTCTGATCTCTTTGCCTAAGGTGCAACCACTCCACGTTCCTGCACTCCAAAGGTTGTCTAAGGAACTGGGGGAAATGGAACACGTTAGGAAGCACGGTAACCGTTCCTCTCCACATCTCCATCCACCAGCTCCCTCTTTCCTGTCCGGGTGCGTGCAGCTTGGACCAGCAGTGACCAACACAGCTCAAGGACTTCTCTGCAGCTGGGGGCTGCATGGATCAGTGCTGCCGCATCATCCAGTTTCAAAGGTCATTAAGGAGCTGTGCAGATACAAAATCTCTAGAATATTCTCATTTCTGCTGCTCCCTCACCCATTATCACTCATGCTGAAATGAGTCTAAGCCTCTCCTCCCCCAATCCAAAAGAAAAACAGAAGCAAACATGCTTAGTGTCCTTCTGCAGAATCTGACCTCTTCAAAATGACCACTTCATCATTTCCTTCAGCCTCTGTAGTGCTCCAAGGGAACATTATCCTCAAAATTCACCATTGCCTGACAGAAATTAATGCATAGTAAAGGGAAAGAATTGTTGCTGTGCATGTAAGTAAACTCAACCAGAAGCATAGACAGGGAAGTTAATATAATGAGACATTATGTAAAAAGGCAGCTGGTCCTCAAGAGCTTAAAGACAGTTGGTGGCTCTTACTGATATGACATGAATCTTCAAAAGAAGCTTTATGGGGCAGTTTCTCGGCAAAAAATTTCCAAGGGCCAGAGAAGGTAAGACTTTCATGCCAATTTGTGAAGACAAACCAATGATTGGCCAGAAAAGTAATTTTCCAATTATGTGAAACATGCTGAAGTATCCTAAGAAGAGACAAAGAGGCAAAACTATTGTATTACTTTGCAGAATAATATTTTAATGTTTTGGGTTGATCTAAAATTTTCAGGGTTTTTTTTCAGGTTTTATTTTATCTGTACTTGGTAATAAATTCTATTCCTCTTAACTGACAAAACAAATCTAAAATTTCCATTTCAAAAATGTTAAAAAGGTGGCAAGCAGCTACATTCCAAACTGTGAGTGCCAATGGATTTTTAATTGCATGCAAATAAGTGCTAAAATACCTCATTATCTGCACCTCTGAATTGTTTCTGGGATGGCATACGTATGGTGGCTGCACACAGAAACAATCAAAGAGCTGAACAGCTCTATAGTAGGGTGCTCAATTACTCACTGAAAAAGTGTGATGTAAATTGGGCTGCATGAACCACATGTACCAAGAGCTTGGCTCAGACCACATCTCCTGTTCAGGCACTGTTTGTACTGAAACATAATTAGTTTGTTATATTGTTCATCTTCTAAACACTGTGTGTCCGTTACAGACTTATGCCCTCTACGCTCAGTGTTCTCTTATCTGCTGTGCTCTTGTTCTTTATTACCAAGACCTGAGCGCTCTATTCCATCTGTCAACACCAAATACTATGTGTGTTATATAAACCATAAAAGCAGGTTCAGTCCTTTCTTAATTCACTGTCTGTATTCACCTTGTGACCTATGGATTCACTCAGAAGCAAATTACTGTTGAATAGCTTAGAGGTTTGTGCTATAGTACTTATACTACCTTTCAGGGTATCTAGATGGATATCTCAATATGTAATTTGCAAACACACGATGGTAAATTATGTAAGATAAATACTTTTTTTAAAAAAAATGAATTAAAAGGAAGGGTATTCAAATGAAAAAACTGAATATAAACAGGCTCTTTATATTTTAGCCATTAGTGGACAGATAAAAAAAAAATTAAGCGTATAGTGCTGGAAGTGTTTTATACATAGAATTTTAGTACTTTATGTAAAATAGGACATTATTATAGTATGTCACTTTAAATTCCTTAGAAATTTTTAATGTGGTTTTTTTTTAAAAAAAAAGTAATTTCAAAGTTATTGCCCTTTGCTTTGTTTATATATGAAAAAGACAAGTTTGACATAGTAACACATAAAAAACTTGATGGATGGCATAGTAACGTGAAGGAAAGCATGTTTAGGATTTTGTAATTCTTAATCTTTAATACTACAGATCTGAAGGTGCCAGATCACCTAAAACAAAACCTCAGCAAACAACATAGAGTAGCAGGTACAGAAAACAAGTAACATAAGGACACATTTCCACTTGATCTATTCAGACCATCTTTAAAGTCACTTGACTTTCAGTTAAGAAGGGTGGGCGGTGTGTGGTCACTTCATTGTACAGAAACTAAGTAGACTAGTATTGGCAGTACTTGACTGTGATATCAAGTCATGAATTATCATTAGCCCTTGTTATGTGTTCCTAAAGAAAAATAGTGGGAAACAAGGTAGTTTAGCAGCAATGCAAATGCTGCCAGACAGAACCCAGACAAAAATTCCAATAGTGCATTGTCAGCCTTTACAATTCAAGTACTGTCCTGTCTGGGAAGAGTAACTAGTATTAAAAAGAAACAGTAAGTAAAGGTATATATCCCTATATAAGAGTGTTCTGCAGCATCTGTTTAGACATCTGCAAATAAAAGCCAAATAGTCATAAAAAGTTGCTGCAACGATATTTCTAAAGTTTGCCTGAAGCTGGTTCCTCAGTAATTGAAGTGACAAAGGCAAATAAGAAAGCAATGAAAAAGGTAATGAATGCATTTAGCAAGTGTATTCATATTAAAATGCTTAATTAAAAATCTGAGGCTTCTCTGAATATTCCCTAATTCAGTCAGAAGAATTTATAATAAAGAGCAATCTTCTGTACTACAATTCCCTGGCAGTTAAAGGTTGCAAATAACACTGTGATACTGTTGTCCATCCTCTGCTTCATTTACCCTTATTATTTCAGTTTAAACACGAGTCATTACTATATGCCGTAACAATAAAAATACATCTCTAAATTGTAATATAAGTTTCCCTTTAAAAGA
Organism: Pterocles gutturalis; assembly: GCF_000699245.1. NCBI lineage: Eukaryota > Metazoa > Chordata > Aves > Pterocliformes > Pteroclidae > Pterocles > Pterocles gutturalis. Next base: position 76,572 of record NW_010138065.1, on the reverse strand, counting down.
AAAATTCCGTCTTCAACTCTAGCAAACCACCCTACGAAGGCCAGCCACCCCACAGCACCCTCTCCAGCCAGTCAGCACAGCTTGCTCTTACTCATCCTTGGTGGTTATTAAGCTTTTTTCTTATCTGATGAAAAGACTGCTCCAGCACTCAGCAGTCATCCCCTCAAACACAATTCCGTTAGAAGAAGGGGACTGAGTTGGTTTTTTTGGTTTTTTTTTTGTGCTAATCTTCTTCCATGGCTGTGTCGCAGCATCCAAGTTGCTTTGAGGTCAGCGTGCACCAGTTCTTCCACTGCTGGAGGCTGCTGCACTGCAACACCAAGCCGTTCCTCAGGGCTGGTTCCCAGATTCTGCCACTGCCTTGTGGCACAAGTGAGTGCAGCAAACCAGTGCTGGCTGCTGTTGTGGCCAGAGAATTAGACACAGCCAAGCTGGACACACCTGATGTGCCTGCAAAGATAGCTGTGGGCAGAAAAGTATAAATCTACAGCTGAGGATCCAGAAGAGGACTTGTGCTAACAGTATCCTGAGATTCCCAGCTCCCAGTGCTGGTGGGATGAGTATGGTATATCTAACAGGATCCCTACAGCATTATACTGCACCACCAGCCACTCTCAGTCTGCAAGGACTTCTCCCTCATGAGTACCATCTTACAGCCAAACATTTCAATTTGGACAGACCTTAGAAAAGAATTAAACTCAGAGACTATGCAGGATGAACAAGTACATATTTTTTGGCTATTCACACTATTTTGCAGACAGGAATTCTCTGCAGGAATAGATGATTTGGAACTGTTTTCATTAATAGCACTGAACACAAACAAAACCACAATATGGATAGAAATCCTTTGCTAGCTTAAAGATGCACGTGTCCCAGACTGATTGGTTAAAGCATCTTTTTTCTTAGCTTCTGATGTGTTTTTAAATGACAAGGCATCAGTCCTTTTGTGTTCGAAGCAGAATTGTCAGCAGGAGAAGCCAACCTCAGATTCATTCTTTTAATCAGTTTTGAACACAGGACATTTTTGTAGCATGTTCTAACAGCTTTGAGTACAGCTGGGTAAATACCAGGGTGCTTGCTAATGAAAATTATAGCTTCATTCACTTGGAGAAAATATTTTCAATGAAGATATCAACTTCTACAGAATATTTTCAAACATAATTTCAGTGACTGCATTTCAGTAGTCTGTTATGGACTTAAGTTTTTCTTTCTTGACTTGAGGAGATGTTGATCTAGCTTTCAGCATTGGACTATGGGCCCTGCAATATTTCTCCAAGTGCTCACACCATTTTTTCCAGAAAGGCGTACCTTTAACCCTAATGGGCTAAGTTATTTTGGACATAAATTTCTTCACTTGCACCAACTCATGCAGTATCCCCTTCAAATCATGCCAGAGAAGAAAAGTAGTGCAAATGCAGAGAGCTGAGCAGCATAGCTGGGGCTGTAACAAACCATTATAGAATCAACCTGGTGAAGAAGCTAGAAGTGGGCTTACACTTTATTTCTGATCCAGCCAGGCCAATACGAGAGATAACTGCCCCAGCTGCCTGGGCTCTGCAGGGGGGGAGAAGCTTGCTTCCAGGTGCTCCATGGTTAGTGTCAAGCAAAATCAGCAATAGTTAGAGTTATCTTGGCATATTTGCTTTAATAAAGTAAGAGAGCAATTACATTACCCGCTCAACTGGCAGAGAAGTTGAATCAAGAACTAAGAGTTAAGGGGCAGAGAGTTCTTTAATTGGCACAGTTGGACCATGAAAGAAGATTGTCTTATGCAGGAGTAGAGATGCTCTTGGTCCCTTCAGCAATTGTTCCTGTTAAGTTAGGCAGATCATAAATCTCATTTAAACTTAACATTTACAACTTTCCCACTATTCAAACTGAAGTCTGAAATCCACTGCCTGAAGTCAAGTAAGCTGCACATGTATCATCAGGGGAACTAGGATTCAATAAGATGATGAGGCTCTGTTAGCCCTGGGAATTGTATTTGTTCTACCTGTGACAAATATGGAATTAGTGAAGTAGCAATGGACAACCAAACCATATATAAATGATATGTAAATATATTACAAATATTTACATGTGTGCAGTTATTATTTTTATAACACATTTTCTTATCATAAAGATCCTTTTTTAAAAATGCCAAAATGCCAAATGACAAATTTCAAATACTGTTGTATGGTAAATAATTAATAATTTCTTTTTATCAACTATATTAATTTTAATTTATTTTTGTAAATAGCTCTCTAATACATTACTAACATACTACATAGCTGGTAATAAGAGAACATTGTGTTCTGTAGTCCTGTCCCACAGAGTAAAATGAACTTTAAATATGAAAAATTGTTGAAAATAGTGAATGTGAGCCAAGAAAAATATTGCTGCTATGGAGGGAAATACAGACGTATCCTTTTGCTTTATTAAAATCATTTTTCTCAAACTCAAAATTGAAAATTGCATTGTCCCTACTTGTCATGTATTTATAGTGAGTTTAGCACTAGGGATCAGGTGGGTTTTGGCCCAGTACCTCAGATCACAAAAGCATAAGCTTTTCAATTCAGTTTGTGACTGGTATCTCTTATCACAGCAAGAGAACGTCTGTCTTAACTTGAAACTTTAAATGATTAACATAGTTTTAAGCATATTTTGAAATGGCAGGAATAAGATGGATTGCTATGATGATTGTGAAAAAAAGCTACTGACTGGATCTTCAATCACACATTATAGCATAAATGGGTATCACACAATTATTCCAAAATATCAGCATAAAACCCACACAGCAATGAAATATAATTCAAGCCATGTGAAATTGTAGGAACAAACCACAATAAATCATACACCAGATAAAAAAATGCAAACCATTCTCTTGGCTTAATCAGTACTCAGGAAAACGTAACTGACTTTCTTAGAATTGCTAAATCCAACTGTCTCATCCCTGAAGATGTAGCCACAGACAACAGCATGTGCTGGCAACTCTTTATATAAGCTTTCTGAGAGTATTGAATCCATGACCTTGGTACTGACACGTGGCAAAACATGGGTTACCACATCTCTGCTCTTATTTTGTAAGCCGTGGCAATTAGATGAAACTACTCTATGTACACAAAGCCTTTTTACCTCACACCATTGTTTTACTGGGTAGACAGCTCCTCAGACGGATTATCTGTGGTTACACTGCCTGAAACAGTCAAACCATCCAGTGTTCCTTCCTTTTTGCCTGTAACAGACCCCAGGTGTACTCCTGGAATTAATATTGCCCCTGCTAACAACCACAAGGAGGACAGCATTTGCAGGATGAGTAAGGACAAAAGAAAAGGACCAAGTCATTTACTGTTGTATCTCAACAAGGACTTGTTGGCTCTGTTTTGGTTGTAAAAAAAAAAAAAAAAGGAGAGTAGCCTGATCCAAACGTGAGACATCACTGGGTTTTTTTTTATGCACAAGCTGTGGATGCCAGCAAATCAAAGAAGTTTGCAGACCCCAACCAGTACTACCATTGATCAGAGCAGCTTAGTCCTTCTGGACAACTTACTTCACAACACTTGGTGCAAAGAGAAAAAAAGATAAGGATTTCACACACCACATTTTGGTCATATTAACAAATCTTTTAAGCAACAGATTCAGCTTCCACTTACAAATAATATTCTGGAGATGGAACAGGTGTAGTTTTACCAGTTTATAATGTCTCTGGGAGAAGGATGATAATAGAGACATTTGCTTTGCACAGATGTCACCTCCTGTAACAGAAGGACAATGATGGGATGGTAATCACTAGGCTAATATATGTTCCATGAAGTCCATTAACAGCCCCCGGTGCAGGCGTCTTTAGGAGGCCCTGCACTGGTTTCTGGAATGGGCCCTAATGTCCGCACACAGCTTTATTAACAAATGGAGCTACATATAAACTGTGGAGTGAATTCAACAACTGAGAAAAGTGTCCTCAGAGTAACATGAAATATATGTTTCAGCCTTCTAGCAATAACATTCAGCATTTCTTACTCTTTCCTCACCTTTGCAGTTGATTCTTTTAACCTCTGGACAATTTGCCTGTCTAGGTACAAATCAGATTACATCTCACTTCTACATTAGGTTCCCATCCCCTATCTGAAGGAAAGTATTCATCTCTAATTCAAAAACACAAATATTTCTTTTAGCATTTAAAACTTTTAGAGAAACATCTCTTTGATGACTGAAAATTCATGTCATATAACACAGTGCCCATCTTTTTCCAACAAAGACGAAGTTGTTGTCCAAAAAGAAACCCGTCAAAACTGACACTGAGAAAATACCAAAAAATATTTACTTCTGCAGCTATTGGGTCAACGAGTTGCAGAAAAATAATGCTTGCTTAAGGTCATAAACTTCAGCACGATCCCAGCCATAACCCCAGGAGGCACTTTGACTCAGAGATGCGCCTATGACTCAAATTGCCTCCTTGTCTTCCACTCAGGCATGTGGCAGCTTACTTTTAGCCCATCACTATCATCCCGCATTTTCTCAGCTCTTTGGTCAATGAACTGAAGACAAAGGTCAACTCAGCCCACATCCTTGAAAGGCGGCTGTGTTCTTTAACCCTTGCATCATCACCTTATTAAAGATTTAATAGTATAGATAATATATCTTATCAAGAGCCCACTGAATTTAACAAGACTGGAGCTGTTGGTTTATCTGGATCTTGGGTGCTACTCCCCAGTACAATAACTCTGTACTGCATTGTGGGAGAATATAAAGTTAGTGCAATCACTGTGGGGTCCAGAAATCAAGTCAAGCATTAAGTCTTCTCTGAAGAGAGCAACGCTGTGGGAGTTGTTCCACAACTCAGGGTGGGGTTGGTCCTGTAAGGCTGGTAGAGGTTAAAAACACTGAAAAGCCCATTAAAATAATCTGCGACTCAGAATGCTTACAGGAAGTAGAAAAATCAGGCATCCTTTCTGCACAGATACTTTTCAGAGCAGATTAAAAAAATATGGGGTCCATACACTTTCTACCTCTACTCTTACACACCAGCACTCTACAACACTTTCCCATGTCTGGGAAAATCCAGACGTACAATAGCAACAGAGACATATCTTGTGATTTTTGCTACCCTCACAGATTTTCTCTGACAAAAGGGTCTTTATTGACTAATGTGAATGATGACTTAAATGGTCCAATCAGCTGATTTGTCACCATTTCAACTTCTCGCTTCATACCAGTGAGTGAAAGCTGGTGGTGTTCCTTCTCAGAGGTTCATACACTGGGAAACAGAAAAACTGTAAGTTAGGCAGTAGGTTACATGGCACTAATTCACATTTCAGAAGTGCAACTTTCAGTACAGTCAGAGATTTGAAATTACAAGATAAGGACACCAGATCAAACTGTAAGTTACTACACAGCTTTAGTGAGCTGTACACAGTTTAGAACTATACAGCAAACCCTAAGTAATTCAAAACTGGGTTCACATTAATTTCCCTATTTTGTATGCCTAGAAGATATTTTCAACTGTTGTGATCTGACATTGGAAATAGTTTTTTTTTAAAAAAAAAAAAAAAGTCCACCTTCTTGCTTAGTTAAAAACATTTTGACACAGCTGTTCATACAAAAATACAAATAGTATTCTCATGCCATACTAGACATTCAAGCTCCTACCAAAATCTATGCATTCCCAATGGATTAATCTACATTATGTTGCAAAAGCTTTGTAATGAAATTGTATTGAATAATTCTACTGTTTGTCAGTTATCAGCACTTCATATAAGCATGTTGTTTGCATTTATTGAAACTCCATCATACCCTGTAGCCAGGCATCTCCACCTGAAATTCCAATTAAAAAAAAAAATAGAATTAAAAAGAGTTTACAGATCTGGATTCAGACAGAACAAGGACAGAAGCTATGGGGACTCTATGGAAAGTTTTCAACCAGCAGCTTTCTATCTCAGACCAAGGAAGTTCCAAACCTCCATCTCCTGTTGTCAGTGGATCGTTCCTGCCATTATTTCAATGAACGTATCCTACATGACTATTGCAAATACTGCATGCCAGGTTTCCTAAGTAATTCCTGAAGCCCCATTCTCATTTCTTCCTCAGTCCCTCCCTTTTCTCCACATAGTAAGGGAAGTGCTTAGCCCCTTTTGGGTTGTGGTTCATATTTGAATTATTGGACATTACAATAACTTTTTGTGTTTTTTTCTAAATATAATGGCTCCTTGAAGCCATAGTCAAAATCTACCTCAGCACTGGTCTAAAGCATTCCCCACAAAAGCTAAGCATGGTCTCTTATGGTCTCTCACAACTTCCTACTATTTCTTCATTTTACCATCAAGTTCATTAATGATTCAATAATGATTTCTGTGGCACTCCTTGAATTGCGTCCTCTCCCCTCCTGTCTTCTTCAAAATGTCTCATTCTGTGCAAATGTTAGAAACTCTACATTTTCCCCTCCTTGACACCCTTGATGCTATGGACAATGAAAAAAATCCTTTATGGAAGGTGTGTCACCACTTGGATTTCATAGTTTGATCTTCTCCTGTTTCAAACTCCAAGCTAGTATCTTCTCTTCCCACCTCCTGCCCTGCCCCCACCCCCACCCCAAATCTGAGCAGAATATAGCAACTAGGTAACATGCTGATGTTAAGAATATAAATAAAAGCCATCAAGGGGTTTCGGTTGGCTTTCTTCCCGTTTTAACAGTAAAACAGTACATTTTAATTATGAAAATAACATATTGCTTGTTTTTAAGAGAAGTGCTTAGCTAAAATAAAAGCATGGCCACAAGGATATTAATACAACACTTTGGCTATGCTCAACATATTTGTTATTCACAAAATTGTCATACCATAAAAAATGTAGTGGTTGAATAATACAATAAATTCTAATATCATCTGTATGGTAACACAGGTACTAAGAATTATTTGATCACTATGTACAATAAAAGTAGAATATATTACACAATTATATTTTTCTTTCTAAAGATTTTTTTTCATGTGAACTCCTGGAAAACTGACTTGGACTAGAAAACTAAGACCTGTATCATATTAAGATGAAAGGACAGAATCTTCTTAGTTGTAATACTTATCATCTTACAACAGTGCTTTGAAAATTCACTTTTGGCAGAGCGCTCTGACTGCTTCGATACCAATAAATAAAACAGGTCAGGGAAGAGAATTAAGCCCTCACTCACAAATTGAAATGCTGTTAAATTCCTGGCATGCTCCCAGGCAGAGTTTTGACGGTCACAAGTTAGCACCCTCCCAGAGAGTTCATGAGTGCAGGACCAGCCGCAGCCCATGTTGGGGCCCACTCCCAAAGTGCAGTTTGGATGCCGCCACCCTGTTTTGAGAAGGAACTCAAATTAAACATATTGCCATGATCTGTGCCACTCCAGTTGGTCTCAGAAAATGGCCTAATTTTCGTTCTTGGAAAGACAGTCTATTGCAGTAGGTAAGACACATGCACAGACCAAGAGATCACTAGGAGTGTTTACAATTTACTTAAATACAGAAACCTCAGAATTAATCAGAAGGAAGAAGCATAACCCTCCATTTTTATGATCTCCTAATTACTGGTCCAATGTTTTAACAGCAGAACCATTTTCTTTGATTTGTCTAATACTTTCCATTGCTTGAAACTCTGCCAATGTACAAGATTTCCCAATTTCTGTTTGACTCAGGCTTTTCCATTTTTTATGTATATTTACATGACTATACACACACACAACTGCATATATATTTCCTTTATATGTAATATATCCATGTTTGATCTTACCAAGCAGAAATCGAAAAAACAATCCATGAAATCAAGGTCATTGCAAAAAACACCATTGAAATAAATAGAGTACTATACCTAAAACTAAATCCCATACTTGGTGTGAAGTAAACTCACTTGCAAGGAGTTCATTTTGTCCTCTGTGCTACTGAAATACAAACAAAACAAAGTGCTGGAAATTATTTCATCGCATTTGATTGTATCTGTCACTAATACTGTATCTAACATTTAAGCTTTTTCAACATTTACCAGCATTAAGGAGGACATCTTAGGTAGAAAAGACAGGAAATACATAAGCAGAAGTCTCAACAGCTCCCCTTACGTGAGCTGTGACTAAAGAATGTTTTATATTAAATCTAACTAAATTTAAAGGGCATTATTTTTTTGCCAAGACTTTGATATACATGGCTCTGAATTTGCAATCAGCCATTACCTTGCATATCTGCACAAGGAGAAACTCAGGCATTAAGATCTATTTGATCTCTTTATGTTGGAAGTTATTAAAATACGAATTTCCCTGATTTTTAATCCACTCTAGGATATACCATTCTTTAGATATGTCCCAGTTATTACCATGCCTGCCTCACAGCATTCCTTTATATGCAATTTTTTAAGGTCATCAACCTTATATCATAGAATTATTTTAATGAGTGCTATTGTGGAAATTTTGCTAGGAAAAATAACTACAATAGGACTGACTTCTTCTGTAGCAGCAGAGGGAAATAAATTTAGCAGAAGCCATGCCTTTTAAACAGAAATGCATAGCAATGGACATTTAACAAAACTAACAATCAATTATTTAGCAACATAGGACTATAAAATTGAGTATGTAATTTTACACTATATTAATAGAGAATTAACAAGTTTTCAAATTTAGCAGTACCATAAAAGAAAACAAAGTTACGAAAACAGCTGATTTTTTGGTTCTCTGGCTAAAGCAAAGAGAAAAAAAATCTCTTTTTCAGAATCAGTCTGATGATAAAAACAAATTACTTTGAGGTTAATCAAAACATATAGTTGTGTTTAAAGTGTTTCTTTTTCTTGTATTTAAGCCACGATTAAGCTTTGCAATTTTTCATATAGTATGTAATTTCAAAACTAATAAATACTGAAACATTTTGACACATCTTAGTTAGGGTTTCTTCCCACACACACTCTGAAAAAAACTATTCACAACATTCAACCCCAAACCGTAAATAACTGTGAATCTTACAAAACTGTGTCAATTCAAAGAATCTGGGAAATTCCTCGTAGAGCTGTAAAGTTAAATGGTTACATGGGTTTGTTAACAATGTAAAGTTCCAGAGAGAAACTTCTAAATTGATGGAAGTAGAGAAAATTTTAGGAGCAGTGACCTGTGCCCATGTCCCCCACTACCAGGTGGTACCTTAGCCACTGAACTATAATTTATGCTTCTTTGCTACAGGAATCTCAATTTTTTTTCCAAGTAGCAAGTCGCCTTTATAGAAAAACTAACTTTCTTAGAACATTTCCTGGGAAGCTGTTGGTTGAATTCCCTTTAGTCAACAGCTAAATCTAGGTTTCTTTTTTTTTTATTAGATGTTTGGCACTGGACTAAATTTTCAGTATCAGCAGTAACAGGACACATACACAAGAGGCAAATCAGCAATTAAAATAGTATTTGCATACTGGTTTTAATTAGCTGGCATTACAGAACATCATTTTGTTGCAATCCTGCACAATCTTTTCAGGCAGGATGTTAAAAAAAACCAAAAACAAACCTGTTATTAAGACAGCCTCGGGAATTATACTAGTTTTCATGAGTTGAGAACTTTACCTCTGTAGCTAGTTTATCTTGCATGATGTAATAATAATAACCTTAAATTAAGTCAGAAGCAGGTTAAAGTGAAATATTAAACCTTACATGGGATATTGACAGAATATGTTTATTACTACAAACTGGAAGTCTAGACAGCAGTAAAGCTGTATTAAAATAGTACCTCTCTCAAAGAATAAAAATAACAGTGGGTCATAAAACCTGTGCAAGCAAGGAACAAGAGTCCTTGAATGAGTTACAGAGGGTAGCAACCAATGAATTTCATAGGAACTGCAAAAAAGAACAAGATTTCAAACCACTGTAATCACTAAAACTAATGAAATAAAGAATCACAACTATATTCTCTTCTCAAGCAAAATTGTCACTTAAATCAGTGAAAACTTTCTCCAGGGAAAAACCTGAAGTACTGGAATAAATTGAGTACATATTTTTGAAAATCTAATTGAAAAAGCAAGAAGAAATTATTTGGTATTTTCAAGGTACCAACAAAATACTTTACACAGAATTGTTTTGAAAGCTTCAAATTACTTTTTTTTCCTCTTTGCATGGTTTGCATAAGGACTTCACAAAATGAAGTCAGTAATGAATAATTAAGTGAAGACGGATGAATAAAAACAGGCCTCAAAAACTATTTTTTCCCCGGTCTAAATAGTATTTTAAAATAAGGACTCATGTCTGAATTCACATGTTGTTAAGGTAAAGTGAAGGCATTCCCTTGAAGCAGAGCTTTAGTATAAATTTAGCCCTGAAAAAGGGTTGTGAAAGTAAATCAAGTATTTCTGTGGAATCCAGGCGGCTGGAGCATGAGTGGGGGGACAGGCGGCAGCCGGTGCTGGGACACTTCTCCAGCTCTGTGCCCACGCCAGCCCCGTCGCTCCACAGCCTCAGACCACCTATCTCATCAGTACTAGGTGGAAGCAAAGCAAAGATGTCCATCCATCTTTTGAAGAAAGCAACTGTTAAGAAGACGTGCCGGAAGTGGAGAATTGACTACAGGCAGTTACATGTTCGCCCCTACTTTAAGCCAATCCCCCAGCTAGGCCTGCAGCAGGAGATCCCACTTCATCCCCAGACTAGCCAGCTGTGCTTCTTTCAGTCACCATGCTGGAAATTTCAAGTTTTTAAGCTATAAAAATCTAAATATTTGCGATACCTGGCTATGGGAATCTACAGAAAGGAAAAGAAGTCTCCTCACTCCTGTTATTTTCTTGATTCAGAGGCAAATCCACTAACACAGGTACTCCTAGAGAGTACAGTTATTTACATTGTTCTTTATTATTTATTTACCAACTCCAACAGCCATAGTAGAATTCCCACTTTAAAACAGACAGACAACTGCCCTGCACATTGTCTCTCTTTTTCCTTTATGACTTGACCTTCAAGAGAATCAGTAAGGTCTTAAGACTGCAGAAGGACAGGACAGCACACTGATTTGTTGTTAATAATTTTGTTCCAAATCTCTATTCTTGACAGAAAGCAGGAAAATGAAATCTCTGTACCTGATACTAATTTTCTATTGAATACCCACAAAACCCAACAAAGAAAAAAATGTAATTGTTCGATATCTTTCTGACCTTTCCATATGTCTTCTCCAGGACTGAACCATTTCCACAAACCTGGTTAAATCCAAAACTAAATAACTGAAACCAATAATAAATTCAACCAATGAAAGGGGACCATTCCCTCTCAATTCAACACACATAGATATGAAAATACGGGATTTATGCTAATGTGTGTGTTAAAGTAAAAGCAAAAGAGAAAATTCTGCAAGAGTACAACAAGGCAGTGAGGATAGGTAATGCAGAGAATCCACCTCTAACTGGCTGCTACTCATAGCCTAACCTCAAAATGAGCTCCAACTTTTATTTATTGCATGGCACAATTATGTAACTAACCTGTATAAGGCATCATGATAAAGAGATGAGTAAGGCACACCAGTACTTTAGTGAAGTACATGAAGTGAAAGATTCAAGTACAGCCACTGCCAAAAATAATAAAAATATTTTAAAGTCATCCCTAAGTCTTCAAGGCATACCTTGAATGAAATGGCCAATGGGCAGCACTTGACTCTTACAGGATCTCAGTGTGAAGAAACCATGATTCTTCATCTGCTTCAGTAAATCTTTGTTTAACTGAAGTCTTTCCTACTTTTCTATTAAAATCCCCACGGAAAAAGAACTGTAAAAGTATTCACAAACTCACTTATCTTCAAGCTAGTAAAACCAGTTCCTTATATGCCTGAGGTTAAACATATACAAAATATTTGCAGTGTTAAGGATTTAGAGAACTGCTGGATAGACGTAAAAATTGTTTAATGAAAAATGAGCTTTAATAACCATTTGAAAAGGAACATTCTAGATAATGGCTTGCTTTTTTGAAATAAGAGATGATAATTCTCACTATCATTTTATGAGGCAACAATTTCATTTTTGAGAGCATGGGCTTGACATTCTAAATGTGTGTCATAATGCCTTACTGCTACAGCTGAGAATTTGCTTTCACTTTTTTTCCATTCCCATGTTTTTTAAAAAGAAAAGATTCTTACTTTACCGAAATGGCTACAATATAGAAACAAAAATGTTTAGCTATTAGACCACGTTACCAGCAAGCCATTTTTTATCTCTTAAGTTTTCCATGGAGCTACATTTGATGAATGCAGAATTTTTCTCCTGTGACATTTCAGAAGCACCAGTGGAAAGAATTACTGAATTCTTCAAGGACTTAATAAATACTTTGTGAGTTCAGTTTTTAAATGGTGACCTATCCAAACCATCTGCTCCAGCTGAGACAAATGGCATCTTCTCGGTCTAGTTATGAATGTTCATAATGACATTTGAACTCCATTATAATCACACAATATTTGAGCTGTAAAATTCATACTCTCATTCCCATTACTTACCATGAACAAATCTTTCATTAATCCATTACATTAAATGGATACAGCTCACATGTGGAGACATTTGAATCACAGTTGTGAAACAACATATGCAGTACATAAGTCCATAAATGAATAAAAGGTCTTTGTACCAATTGAAAAAAATTAAATGTCTGATAGTTTTGTATAGTCACATATGTTACCCAAGTATAGTTACAATTAAAACATACTTCTGTAATCAATGCTTTAAAAAAAAACCAAACAAAACAAACAAACAAACAAACAAACAAAAACCCACCAGGCAAGTACCTGTCTCTGTAACTAGTTAAAACACTTGAGGATACTGCCCTGAGCTAGTCACCCACCTAGCACATCCTGACCTGCAGTAACAGGCTGGCTGAGCATTTATCACCTGCTTCCTTGCAAAGACACTGCAGGTTAAACAACCTTCAGCTGAACTTTAAAAGCTGATGAAGGGAAATTTAAGCAAAGCCAACTAAATTTGGAGAGCAACAGGTGAGAAACTTTCACACAATCCCCTTGCCAAGGTCCGGTTAATAAGTGTGGTGATCTCCATCTGGCCATTTTTAATCATGGCAGATGCTTCTAAGCAATTCCTTTTTGTAGTTGCCCTTTACAACAAAATACTACCCTTACACCAAAATAGTATACTACAGCAGTTATAATTGATACATTCTATATTCCCAATGCAAGTCTGCAGATGAACATTTTACAGTCCTTGTCCAGTTTAGTTCAGCACATTCAAAAACTAGATTATAGAATCAGACAGTACACACAAACTTAGCCCAAAATAAGAAAATGTATTAATAACAACTGAATACATTAATCTAATAAAAGATTTAAGGAGGACAATTACAAACTTGTAAGACAGTGATGATGTTAAGAACAGCAAAAGCAGCAACTGCTTCAGGATACCACCTTACTCCTTCTTCAGCCATTAAGTTCCTTCTCTTGGGGTTCATCATCGCCACTGAAGACCTGCCAGACAAGAGACGAAGCACTCTTCTTCAGTACAGCCTGTGAAATTAGATAGCTTAGGCTGATCATCGATTCCACACTCAGCTATTGCTGCAGCTGTCCTGTTTCTTTGGGTCACCTAGACAAATTTTAAGCTTTTCATATCATTCTTGCAAAAAGTCGTTCTACATTGTAACGGTACAAAGCAGTACAAAAATAGCTACATATTGACCAATGTACTGAATCTATAGCTAGCACTAACTAGATACAATTAGTAAGTATTAATATATGTTCACTATCCCAGATAAGACGCAGACTAGGACCACACTGCCTGGTCAGCAAACACTGCTAGGTAGGGAAGGACAGGACACTGACTTTCCTTAGGACAGGCCAGTCCTCCAGGTTGCAGAAACGTTGATCCTAAAAGGGAGAAAGAAGATAATTCTTCCTTTCTTCTTAAAAACAAGTTTTATTGCATTTTCATGTCAGATCTTTTCCTCTTGAATCCTTGACCTGCTATCTATGATATCTCCAAAATTACACTTACACATTTTTACTTTTCTTACTTTGTGTGGCTTTATCTCAAGTACTTTCTCACTCCTTAACAATAATTTTCCACTGTAACTGATCCAAGTTCACACAGCTGAGCTGAACTAGAAAGCCTTGAATCCCAGCTGAACCCCAAGGCTGATGGTGGAGGAGCTGGCAAACTGACCCCCAAAACTTTCTAGGAGGAAGCCTAAAAGCTAGTCCAGATCTCTTAGATATTTATGTCCCTTGGTGGTATCACCTGTGACTTTAGAAAGACATTTTCAGTTACCCTAGCCTCTGTATCACAATGAATCAGAGTAATGACATTTAAGATCTCGAGCTGGAAAGCACAACTGAAGCTCTGTTACTGACACGTGCCTCCCTTCACAACACGAATTCAAAGTTTCCTGGAATAGCTCCATCTTCGAACATTTGTTTTTATACACACCAGTGAAAAATCAATTATATTAATGAAATTGAAAGCCTTGATGAACAAAGGCATCACTAATCATCTCCGAACTTTTTCAACATAAAATGAACTTTTATTAGAAGATTCTTTCTCAGAACCAAAAAGTGCAATTACATTTGTAGGAAATGGAGTTGTTTCAGCATCATTCCCCTCCTCCTATCTGTTTGCAATACCAGATGGAGATTATTGGAGATGGAGGGATAGGGAGAGTGAAGGACAAGCTAAGGAGAAAGTTGGTAAAATTCAGTACATTTTTTAATACTAATAACACAGCTGCAGGCTGAACAGCTTATAGTAAACAACAGTATAGCAGTAAAAGTAGTAGCATTTCTCCACATAACAGCTTTGTTGTTGAAAAGAAACGAAATGTTTCAGAAGAGTGTTTGTGTTTTCCCTCAATGGAGTTGAATTTGAACTTCCAGAATACAGACACCACAGCTGCAGGCCTGATCCAGCCAGAAGTACGCAATTAATCATTGCAGTAATAACTGTATCATTGAATCTCCTTTACAGAGTTTATTAAGTTCCAAAAACTGCAGTCTGATAATATTTTAAACAACCCTAGTAATAAAACTTCTGCTTCATTTTCATTAACCGTAGGCTTTTTTCCTTACTCAACCATATAGACAAGATTCATGTTTCCCAGCCTCTCAATTATTTCATAAATAAAATTTAACAAATAATACTCTCACTGATAGCAGTTGTACCTCTGATATCTTGCTGTCTATTCCAGCATTGTGGGGCTCACATCATTTCACACTCAACATCTGTGATACCCAAGCTGTCTTTCTGTGGCTACAGAGGTGTAGGAAGACAGGGAATGGATGGCTTGATGTGCATTGTCATGGTTTAACCCCAGTTACCAGTAACCACCACGCAACCTCTCAGTCACCCCCCCTCCCAATACCCCCTGGTGGGATGGGGAGAGGATCTGAGGAAAAAGGTATGAAAACTCATGGGTTGAGATAAAAACAGTTTAAGGCTTGAAATAAAATAAAATAACAATATTAATAATACCAAGAATGCTAATAATAATGGATTGTAATGAGAAGGAAAACAGCAGAAAACAAAGCCCAAGAAAAACAAGTGATGCAACCGCTCACCATCCGCTGACCGACGTCCAGCCAGTCCCTGGGCAGCAAGCACATACCCCGGCCAACTTCCCCTAACTTATATACTGAGAATTATGGTTTATGGTATGGACTATTCCCTTTGGCCAGTTTTGAGTCAGCTGTCCTGGCTGTGTCCCCTCCCAGCTTCTTGTAGAGAACAAGCTGGGAGGACAGGGGCAGTATGAGAAGCTGAAAAAGTCCTTGGCTCAATGTTAGCATTGCTTGGCAACAACTAAAACATCAGTGTGTTATCAACATTGCTCTCAGCACAAATCAAAAACGTAGCCTGATGCTAGCTGCTATCAAGAAAATTAACTCTATCCTAGTAAAAGCCAGCACAGTGCACAGAACGTCCCTCAACAAAACGGTGCCCACCCAAGTCCAGGAAATAAATAAACACAGCAGATGGGGGAACCAAACCAGGTCTAGCCATAGCTAATATGTGCTTTCATGGGCCTTTCTACACCAAAGCATCAAGTATGTATTCATTTTAAGACACAGTCAAAAGTAAACACGATGCTTTGCTGAATTAAGTTCATAACACACAAAACAAGACTTTGGGACACTGTCCCCCAAGTTATCTGTGAAAGCTCCTTACACAATCACGGAAAGAATTAGGCCCATCAGAGTGGATCCAAAACAACCAGCAAACTGTGGAACTGGCTTCTTGTGTAGCCAGGAGAAGTTCCAGGAAAGAGCCTCCAGAAAACCTCCCCACGCACGGGTTGGATAATAAAATCCATACAAAGGAAAAGGAATTCCTAGGAACTGATGGTATTAAGAGCTCAAAGACTCAGACCTTTGGAAAACAGAATAAGGAGATGCAGATGGATTCATCTTCTTTCAGAATGCCCCTGTCTCTCCTCCAACACTGTTGCTGAGGACAGGCTATGTCAGGGCTCTGTGCCGGCAGTGACTGTGAATGAAAAAAATTGTATTGATAAAGCAGAGACTGTCGTACACTGAGGAGGACAAGAGGAACAGATGGTGTAGCAGGTGAAGGCAGAGGTTGTCTGAGGAGAACTGCACACAGGGTTCATACTCCTTTCACACAGACTCAGTTTTCTGTCAGACATCAGCTTTGGTAAATTCTCCCAGAAGCTGCCCTAAATCAAATTCCAGGACACATCAGTAATGTCCTGCACTTGATGCAGCCAAAGTCCCTTGGAACCATGCCCTGAAGTTACTCCACATGCTATCTATGGAGTTTCATATCCTAGAGGAGAAATAGTGCTACTTTATCTGTGGCTAATCAAACAAATTGGTTCCAGAAATGATGGTCACCAGAAATGAATCTAGTACAGAGTAGCCCATGCCTCCTGTCTGATCAACAAACCTGCGAAAGGAGGAAATTAAAAGATGCAGATATAAACGTCTGCAGGGTTCTGAAGTAGGCACCTATACTCCAGTTCCATTTGAAGAAGACAGACCTCTGTGGGGACTCATCTGTATTCCCTAACAGATCATAAAATTTACATGATATTCCCCAGCACCAGCTGGCTCAGTAGGAGTGTTCAGTCAAGGTTCTCCCAGACAAAAGCCAGCCATCCTCATCTGGCAGCATGAAAACACTGAACACGTTTGTGCAGAGAGTCTTCCCTCCACATCAGTACACTGCAGACCTGGGTGGCACGTGAGCCTTGTCCAGATGTGTGAAAGTATTAGATATTTAACACAAAATAATCGCATTTCTGCATCCTAAACAGTGCTTAACTGTTGTAAAACACTGGTTTTATACATTTTCTTTCAGCAGAGCTTAGATATAAGCTATGCTGCAGCAGGACAACGTGCATACTAACTTGGGACTGGTTTCCAATAGGCCGTGAACTTACCAGAAATCCTATTGTTCATCTCAAAGAAAGTGGAATCATGATCATAAAACAGCATTTTAAACGGAAAAGCCCCAGGGAAAAACTTTGCAGAAATGCTTCACTGAACCTTAAAGTTTTCATGTGCAAACACACTTGTAGCACGGGACAGTTACACCTTCTTGGAGCTAAATCCAGGCTCCCTCAGGTACAGGACCACAGCAGCGCTCTCCCTCTCACGATAATGCTTAGACTAGACCAAGTTCCAGCAGTGCTGAGCTTCTCAGATTGCAACGTTAGCTAAGAAAATGCATCACTTTACCTTGTTCCAGGAAATCAGGGGCTGCCCCATTTAATTACTCAACATTTTGACTAAGCTCTTCTTCCCTAGACTTCAATCTTTTCCTACCACTCAGATGTATTCATCACCTGAGACAGCATCTGTCTGGGTTTTACAGCAGGAAAGTTGCAACATCACTGAGATCACAGCTGATAGAAAACCCTGCTTGCCTGTTGAAGTTCTCCATGCTGCCTTCAAACAGCATTTTAATTGTGACTTTAAAATATTTTTTAAAATGCAAATGTTGTTCTGAAAAACTACATCTCAAGAATAACTTGTCTACTTTAATCCAGCACCACCCTTTCTTTCCAAAGCAGGCTTCGAGATTAAAGAGGCAATGCAGTAAAAGGCAATTTGGAGGGGAGCAGTTTTTACTATGTTTTTTTGATAAAATCTGGGGGGAAGAAAAGAAAAAGTTAAACAGAAAAATTCTCCTCACGGTAATTTTAATAATTTACCTTGCTGAGAAGTACTGACAGAGACCAGCCACCTCTATTGTAATTGCCTTTTGTGTGAAGCTTAGTACTCAGTGCCATGAAAATGGTGTTCAACAGCTGTTCTGGTAATTCAGTGATAGAGAGCCACTACAAATATTCTTTCATTTTTCTGATTGTCAAACTTTGAATTTTACAGTGTTGCCTATTTGCTGCCATCTTTATTAGCTCAGCCGAACTCATTTTATACTCACTTTTTAGAAATGTATTATGACTCATACACATCTGTCACTGAAATTATCCATGTGCTTTGTGAGAATTCTGCAGGATGGCCACTCTCTCATTTTCAACAGACAGTTTTGTTTTGGTCTAAGCATTTAATGTGAGCTTACTTTTAATATTTTATTAGGATGTTCACAAAGCAATTATCATGCTCACCTAATCACAGCTTGATATCTAAGAACTTGGATCAATTCTTTGGATAAAATTTGTTTTAACTGTACAAAAAGGGAATGACTTGGAGCAATGGGACAAACTTCCTTAAAGAAACAGAGTATAATAAAACATAAGAAGATCATCTTAAACTATCATTACAAAAAATAAACCGTCTTTTTTTCACCATTGGGATGGTCTAACAAGGACTTATTAAAAAGAACTGCAGTAGCCAAGGCTCAGACCAACCTGCACTGAACTGCAGAGCACTGTCACTCTAGCCTGTGTTAAACGGGGCTGGAAATTCAAACACCTTCATGGCTCTGCAAGTTAATGGATGAAGACTCTTTGAATCTGAAACACCAGAAGTCATGGGAAAACTTTCTTAGCAAAATCCTCAACCAAGTCGCAAGAAAATAGCATACACTGCTATTTATGAGCATCTGTGCTTGGTCATTCCTGTAGGGCAGGTACAATGTAGCTAACATTCACTGTGCTAAAGTAAAAGATAAGCACATAGACATGTTTTTGTAAGTATAGATTGCATTTTGAATATACAGTATTAGTTTCTCTTTGGTAATTGTATGGATGTCTGCCCTTAACTGCTGGAGATGAAGGACTGGCACCATTATTTTTCAGCAACATCATCAGATCTTTAATTAACTCTGTTGTCCAAGGATTTTGCTGTTCTACCTCTGAGCCAAAACAACAGGATCTCAAGCAGTTCTGCACTTCCTAATATCCTCCTGGTATAGCAACTGAACTGTATGAAATAAAGCAAGGCTGCCATTTATACCACAAGAAACACCACTTCCTGCCAGACATTTCTTCAAAGCATTTCATTTCACCTCAAGACCATTTAATTTGTGAGCTTTGGCTTAATCACAGTTCATGGCAAAAGGATAAAAGATAAATCCTAAAAAAAGGCTAAAGTCCTGGAGGATTAGTAGATGCTTTGCAGATTTGTAGATGCTCTGTTCAATATCAGCTGATTAAATAGATGCAGCTTCAAGTGGACAACAGAAGACAAGAGAAGTCTTTTAAGTGATGTACTGTTCTTTCCATACTATCTGAGTAAAAAAGCACCCCATCATGTTTAACAGCATCACTCCGAAGAAATTCAAACTGTTGAACCACAGAGGGCTGGCACTTACAAAACCAGATGGAAATCCAAATACGTGTTTTGCAGAGCAGCTTTGCAGCACCAACCACTCACTAAGGGGTAAACAAGTCTTGCTTTCTCCTTCCCCTGAAATGCAAACGTCCTTTTCTGTTTAAAGAGCAAGACACACACACACACCACAAAAAACCAACCAACACAAACAACCCCTCCATAAAAAAAAATAAAATTACTTCCCTTTATTATCAGGGGTATTTCATAACTAGTTAGCTTTTTCCACCTGTCATAGGCTGCCTTTGAAACAGGTACCTCCTCTCATGATGATCTGGAAACGCCAAAACAGAATCCTGAACATAAAACCCAACAAGAATATACAGGAAGCCAGAGGTAGCACAGTATCTGCTTCTCTACTGCATTTTTTAAAAAATTATTTTTCCATTACTAGGGACATAAAAGAGCTCTACTCATCTTCCAGTACTCGCTATCTCTTCCCTACAGAGACTCTGGAGGATGAAAGGAAAAATCCAGCCATGCAGCTGCAGCACTGAATTCACCACAGCCCTTAGCTCTGCTGATCCCATCTCCAGCTCCTGCCGGCTAACCCACAGCCCCAGGGAGAACATTTCCTGAGCACTGGACTCAGGCACACCTGAGGGTGAATACCAGAGTGCCTTTATCTCTCCTCTCTCTTACCGATCTCGGTCCTACAAAGGACTTGGCTCTCTGGATGGAGGCTACGTCTCCAGAGGATAAGAGAAAAGATTTTCCCTTGTGATTACACTTTCTGAAAGTTGTTATCTTGCTAAAAAATTTAAAGCAGAAAAGATGCCCCTTTCTTCATTCCCAGATACCTCACATACACAATTTAATGAAAAAAAATCATCAACCTACTACATTTCACATTTCTGACCTGTTTTTTCTTAAAAGAAAGCAAAAGGCACATACTGCGGCTTTCAGGAACAAAGGAAGCTGTCAGTAATAACCACACACGGTATTGTATCCAAGGATTAGCCTGTTTGAGGCTTTATCAGGAAACTACATGATAATTAATTGGCCACAACACTGAGTTTTGAAACAGAGGCTGGGTGATGTTACAAGAATGAAAGCAGAGTTAGTTACTGCTCCAGAGAGCTCTTAAGTCAGTAGGAGGCTTTAGATCCTCATTCCTTTAACATAAAACTGATTTCCCACAAGTTGTATATAAAGACTGTTCTGTGAAATTAGTGGTCAGACAGTATTTATATGCCACACTGATATTTTCCAGATGTAGAATTTGATATTCCCAAGAAGAAAGGAAAAAACCCAGCTAATTCAGGGGATCCTCCAAGCAGACCTCAGTGCTGTTTATTTTCTAATGCCGTATTCATTCTGGCAATGCTAACTTAAACTCATAAACAATAGGGTTGTATCCCAGAGAATGCAGCATGCCCTCAACCACAACTGAAAGCAATAGGAGCAGAGCATGCTGAGCACCTGGCAGGAAAGCTCCTTAATTAGCACCATTTGGAAAGCCAGAATATGAGATCACTCACTCTTGGCTCTTAAGAAAGAATGTGAGGTGGTCCAGAACAGAAAATATACTCAAAACAAATATATGTGTTGGCATATACCATTACCCTGCTGATTTAAATTAAAAGGGTAAGAATTTATTCTTAAAACCATTCTAGAATTGTCCTGTGTTTTAGGTCTAATTCCTGTTTACCGACTAGTGCAGATTCTGTGCAAACTACTTGTGTTCACTTTTGCGGATTAGAGCCATGATAAAAACTGGTAACTGGGTTGCATTCTAAAAAAAGCCATATTTAATTTGACATGACTGTCCTTTTAAAGTGAATGGCACTCTTTATGCTGTTATGAAAATAAGAGCAAGAAATACAGAATCATTTGCAGAGTCACTCTTTGCGTAAACGAAATGACCCTTTCTTGTTAAAAAGAGAAAAATAATTTGAAAGGAAGAAACAGTTTGAGGAAACCATAAACAGACAACGACTAGAATTTCTTCCTTGTAATCAGTTTGTAACTGAAAGCTTTACAAACATGACAGGCTGCCTATATTCTGAAGAAACCTCCTTCTCCTCTCTAGTGCATGTTATATAATTAAGTGAAAGAAAATAGCTTTGACAGTCTCAGACCCTCTCTTCTACCACTTCATCTTTGATTGTATTTTATTTCCATTGAGTAAACATTTTCCACCCTTTTGCTAACACTGTTTATCTCTCCTTTTAGTCAGAGCTCAACTTCTTCCTTAGGAACACAGCATACCACAGTGCAGAAATTATATGCAAGCATTCATCATGCCAGTTTAAGTGTCCAGTGTTCAGTTCTAGCTGGGAAATTCCTACATTTCATTCAACTTATTAATGCATATATTCTCACTCCTCTCTCCAGCTGCAGTTGCTATTGCACAGCAACTTTTCCCCCTTCTTAAATACGATGTCACAGAGGCACTGCCACTGTCACTCATGGGCTCAGCCTTGGGCAGCGCTGGGTCCATCTTGGCGCCGGCTGGCATTGGCTCTATCGGACATGGGGGAAGCTTCTGGCATCTCCTCACAGAAGCCACCCCTGTAGCCCCCCAATACCAAAACCTTGCCTTGCAAAACCAGCACAATTACACATAGACAAAGTTGTTATAGAGACAGAAATCAGGCAAATGCATCTTTTAGCACATTCATAACCCTTTGAAAACCACCTGCTTCGAACTGAGGAAATTTTTGTCAGGAGCTGCCAGGTAAGCCAGAAGTTATAGCAAACAGCACTGGCAAAAAAAAATATCCGTCACCTAAGTGGAAAGGAAAATAATGTTTTTAGATGCTAAAATGTGAAATAATTCTGTGGCTTCATATTTATTTCCATCTCCTGACCTTTTGCTATGAAGGGAATACAATCCTGTTTCTCTTTATCTCAGGAACTATCTTCAGACAGTCTATTTTTAGTATCTGTCTTGTAGAGATCTTTTCCGATTGGAATAATTTCATTAGAGAGGACACTCCGCTTATAGCCAGGAAACCAGGATGCTATGCCTTGACTTCAGTTTGGTTTTTGGTAAATAATGAAAACTTGACAGCTTCAGTTATCCGGCATTAAAAAAAATTTTTTTTGAGGTCTTTGAGGAGAAGTGGAAGGCATTAATTGTGTATATTGATCTATATCAGCTATAAAATGGGATTAGAACCTCTCCACTGAGGAAAATAACTTGCTTCCCCTACCTATTGAGAGGACCGTTACTTTCTCTTCATCAGTTCTTTCTTCCTCTTTCACCTCTTCATCATCTGGAAGACTCAGCCTTTCCCAGTTTTGCTGATTCTTCTGCCCTTCTTCCTGTAATAGTGAACAGTGATGATGAAGTTTCCCTCTTGAAATGAGGAGTAAGGGAAGGCTCCTGCTGGGCATAATCTAGTCCTTATCTGCATGCACAGGAGTTGTGCCCTCAGTTTTCATCTGAAAATTATTTTGTCTGAAAACCCAGTCATCATCCACAGGTGCAGCTGTCATTTGTGCCTTCCTCCAGAGCACAAATATTTCTTTTCAAAGTATTCAAAAAATCTTATCAGACAGCTTGGAACCTGTCATGTTTCATAACACAAGAAAGACAAATGCGTTTTCATTAACTATATGGGAGTCCCTGCTTAAGGTTCTTGGAGTGAGCCTTCCTAAGGCAAATAGAAGGTTTTGTGGAAAATTATCAAATTGACCTTTAAAATAATATTTGAATCATATTTATTTAAAATAAGTTCAGTCTAGTTACACGGTGATTTATTTAGCTGTATAACCTTGCAGTACTGCACTGTTCCGACTAGAATTGTCTATATCTTTTCAGATATAATTTATAGGACTTTTCCTTCACTTTATGGATGAATGCCCAATTTACAGCAGCTTTGAAATAAAGCCTTACTGACATAAATTGGGTGTTCTCTTTTTTTTTTTTTTTTTAATTAAATTTTCAAATTCCAGAGCACTTTTCTGTAAAAATAGCTGCAAAACAAATCATCTAACAAGACTCAGACTCTCTTAAGTATGTTCAGGTCACCTTCCACAATCCATTCTCCCTAAGTTTGGCCTCATCCATCGTTTTCATTCTGTCCAGCAACACACTGGACAGTCAGTATACTGGCTGTTGAAAAGATTTCACCAAAGTTCACTTTACTCTCAAAACACTATCCCACTTCTCGTTTCCTCCAGTCTCAGGCACAAAGCAGTGGGAGGAAGCACAACAGCGAAACCTCCTCAATGGCACAGTGTAAGAATTCACACTTTGGTATTTCTTGTTCACACATGTTTTCTGCTGTCAGTGTAAAGATGAGCAGGTGTCAGTCAAGAGAGCAGGTGAAGAAATTATGGAGCCTCAGAGAAGTGATGTTTTTCCCTTAAACCAAAGATGCTAAAGAAATCCTCATGATCTGTTTCGTTCTACTACTTATGAGGCAAACTGGAGATGCTGTGGCAGAAACCAGTCTTTCCAGGCTTCATCCAGCTGTAAAGCATATGGTACATTGCAGGCAGCAAAGCATAGCAAATGACACAAAGAGAGAATTAATCTTTGCCCCTGCTAATAATGTCATGTCTTTGTTGCTATGGTTTTAATGCCTTAATAACAATGCCTCCTTACCTTCTTTAGTAACAGATTTGTCATTATATAGTACAGCACTTTTCGTTATGAGTACAGATCAACTGGTTCCTCCACAGCGCAGGCATGGTTTCCATACCACAGAGTTAGAGCTACTGTCTGAGCTGTGCTGCAGCTGTGGGCTGGTACGCTGTGCAAAGCAAAACTTTCTTCCTGGGCACCCAACAGCCACATCAACCTTCCAAACTCATTGCAGTAAGCTCCCCACAATTTTTGACCTGGACAATACTGTCTATCAAGATTGGGCATATATGAACAGTGGAAAAACAACCTCATAACCTCAGTAAAATTTCCATTGCTGTTAGAGAGCAAGGGACTGTGTATGTGAAATAGTATAAACACGTTTGCAATAGTATGTTAAAGTATAAGTTGTATTTCAGAATAGGACTAAAAATACAGATCAGTCAATAAACTGCAAAGATACCACATGCAAAATAAATTCCCCAAAAGTCAAGGTTAATAATAATTGTAATACCTACTATAAGACTTTCTTCAAGATGTGAGAGCATTTTAAAATAAAAATTTAGTTTCATTTTATATTATTATTCCTGCGTGGCAGAGAAACAGGCACTGTATAGATTACCAAATAGGATATAATTGGCAGAGCTAGAAACCTAGTAAAAAACAAGCACAATAGAAACAGTTCACAGAAAATTAAGTTTCTTCCCATAATCAAAAACATATTTTACTTCTATCTCACAGGAAAGTTAAGTTTATTTGTGGATTATTTTCATTCTCTTCAACCCTATCAACAGAGCCTCTGTGGTACCTGCTGTAAAGAGGTAATACATAACATAATCTAATTCATAAATTCAAACTCTGTCTCCACAGTTAGTCTCCATATTCCTTTTCTGGAACCTCAGTCAATGTCTTGTTGATTATCTACCTCCCACCATCCCTGCACCCAAGAGGAGGTTTCAACCACTTCTTCTACTACTGCTTCTAATTTTTTTTCTTTTGTTTCAGCTGTTCGCCCATCCTGAAGCTGTTCTGAAACACTTGAACAGAGCAATCATATCCCCACTTCACCCTCACTTCCTATCTAAACAACTTGAAGTCTTTTAGTATAACTCATGAAATAGTATCTCTTTTCCCGTAATCCAGTCACAGTTTGAATTAATCTTTCTTAAGCAACAGTTATAAAAGCAGTAGATACCATTATTATGTATGAACTGACATGTACAACAACTTGAATATTTCCTTGCCTTCACCAGTAATGCTTCCCTTGATATTTCCAAGAAAGACTTCTGATTTTTCATGGCTTTATTACATTCTTGGTTGAATCACTTTGCAAGTGAGAAATTGTCATATTTTCCTGTCCCTCTGGCATGAGCGTGTCCAGCTATTCCCGCTTTATAGAAGACAATCAAGTATACAAACTTTTGCTTTGCTCTGTTAGATATCTTCCTGTCTTTATTATCCTCAGGATAATAATGGACAACGAGTTCTTCTTTCGTAACATTAGTACTCTCTTATACATCTTTTATTTCTTTCTGACTTCTCTTGGCTCTCAAGAACAATTTTAAAACACGTATTAAAACAACAGAAATGTGTCAGCTGTTGTCATAGGCACCTTCTATCCTTCCAGACCATAGGTCATTGCTACATTTTAGCTCTAGTTTAGCAGATCTACTTGAGAACCAGCAGATGTGCACTTTAACATACCAGTTTTTCCTGTGTGCTCGGAAAGAGCTGGAATCTCTCTGTTTTTCCTATAGATGAGCCTAAGGTTAGGGTTAGGAGAAAGAGAGTATGTAGTTAAAAAGGAAACTAAGGGATGATGCTACTACCTCTTCTGAGCAGTATTTAATCTCTCAACAGAACATGGTCCCTGGCCTGTAAATCAGCTTGGACTTCTGGCTGAAAAAAAGTGAAAGTCCAGAACTACATTTGTAATTGGGGATGGGAATGTGCTGCAAAATGAAACTGAGCTGCAAAAGTAATTCTGTGAAAAGACAACGTCTGTTCCCTTTGAAGGCATTAGCTCTGTATATTAAATTTATACCTTGCTTCCAGCTGCAGCAGCATCTGTTTTTTTTGTCTTTCTCAACAACCACATTCACCCTTTTGGCAGGGTTAACATAACTATCCCATCTTTATGAATAATGACTATGCCTAAGTATTAAGACCCTTAGTCACATCCTAAGTAGATTCAAACAATGCAGTTTACTTGGGCATAAAGCCACCACCGTTAGCAAACTCTAGCTAGCACC
Organism: Pterocles gutturalis; assembly: GCF_000699245.1. NCBI lineage: Eukaryota > Metazoa > Chordata > Aves > Pterocliformes > Pteroclidae > Pterocles > Pterocles gutturalis. Next base: position 50,095 of record NW_010138065.1, on the reverse strand, counting down.
GGGACACAGCAGCTGGTCTCCTCAACAACTGAAGCAATTTCAGCCTATTCTTCACAATCTACATTCATCATACAACAGAGAGACAAATTCTACACTTGAGCTCTTCTACTCCAGGCACTCAGTTTCCCAAAACAGCACAATCAATATACCACTGAACATCTTTGAAAAGATGTTTGAAAACTGTTACTCCAGTTCCTCATTTTAAGATATTCCTTAGAAAGAAATTACCCTTTCCTAAGACCGGTGTGCACCTGGAACAAAAAGCTGTCACAAACCTCACCATTCCTTACTCTAGTGTAAAGTACACATCGCCAATTCTCATTCTCTAAAAAATACTCAGCAAAAGTTATATTAAAAAACTATAGATATTATCCCTCAATGGAATGGCAGGAGAGAAAGAAAAGAACTACACACCAGCCCAGCCATTTCACTTAACAGGCTACTAGAAGTATCTGGTTACAATGGTAGACACTTAATTAGTTACACAGCTCAAATGAGTCATTGTTCTTTCTCAAAAGGATGTAGCCAAATTTAAGTGCATATGCGCAAAATTAGCTTCATCTTTTTGAATACAATGGTCTGGTCCAAATCCTTTAAAGCCAGTAGAAAGGCTCCCACTCACTTTAGTGAACTTAACTTGTCCCTGGACTTCTCTTCCACAGTTTGTGAGTGGAAAAGAATATTAGATTAATACAAATCACATAGTTGTACTAAGTATTCTTCCATGTCAAAACAAAAAGCTGTCTGTAATTAAAGAAAAGCAACAGATAAACTGGAACTTTTTTGCAGTCAGAAGGCTCCAACATAGCAGGACAAAAATGTCTGGGGCATTAGAGAAGGAACAGCCTGAACAGACTCAGGGAAAGTGCTCTTTCTGGACCAAGAATGCTAGACAGACTTTATAAACCTGTCCAAGTAATTTTCTCATAGGACTACCAGTGCAGGCTAGGAGTTTTGGTTCATTTTTTTTTTTCAACTGTAGGCAGATTAAGAAAAAGCTTTCTCTTAGTGTATTTTATTGAAGAAAAATTAAGCAATTCTTCTTAGCACACTAACATGGTATTTCAGAAACAAATGAGTAATTTTAGAAATAAAGTGTGAAATCTTCGTTCATATTACAAAAGTGCAGAGTAATAAAACTACGCAGAAGTTCTGGGATGCAGTCTTCATGAAGCCACTTGCCTTCAGAAGCAACTCAACCACACTTATGTTCTGAGTAGATTTTTGTCTCTGGAAACAATTCTGCATGACACAGGTTAAACCCATCCCTTGCCCTAGTCCGTTTCCCCTTCTTGTACTTCCATGTATGACATTGCTAATGCAGCTACCAAACAACTCAGGTGAGGCAGTGCCCAAATATTCTGCTTGGATTAGGCAATGGTAAGGTCTGAACGTTTCAAATATCATGCAACCTCTCCAGTGGTATTCATGTAAATCTTAAGTTAAAAATGGACACAAAGCTATTAATCCAACTGAGAATTCAGACATGTTAGTTTGCATGCAATCTTCAGAACATGTTTAATAACAAAAACATCAAGACAAAAATCAGCCAAGAGCATTGGAAGGAAATCAGAAAACACAATGTATAGATGTGAAAGAGGGCAATATAGACACCATATTTTATGCTGGATGTTATTGTAACTTAGTTCTTCTTTAATTTAGAGTTACCGGAAAGAACGCTGAACTTCATCCAGGATAAACATCCGTTGTACCATAATTAACCTCCTTGTTAGGTGACAACAGTAGATGAGCTACACACGGAGAAAAAACATTACTGAGGTTGCAAAGCCAAACTCTGAAAAGTTTAGAAATTCCAGATTTAATGTTGCCTAATGCAGCTTCTGCATTATGATACAGGCTTTAAACATGCAATTGCATTTTTTTCCAGACCTCATGCACTGCACAGGATGGATAGTTCTGTCAGAATATCTTCAGCATTATGTTTTATACACATTTTTTTCCAACATCTTACCTCATGACTTCACTCCTAAAATTATAAGGCCTTCAAACGTTTCACGAAAGAACCTCCACTGCATTCTGAAAAGAGTGATGTCATTTTACAACAACAGACACATTAAGAGAGGAAAGCAGAAAGGTTAAACAGCAAGAGCCAGACCTGCAAGGTAATTTGACTCATAATAAATAGCAAGTAAACAAACAGGAATTTAAGCAAGCAAAGTAGGCAACTCAAAATTAAATTAAGAAATTATTAAAAAAAAATCTTAGTATTTGGGGACTCAAAAAATGGAAGTTGAAATCTATGCTGTTACTTCAGGTGATTTATTCTAGCACATTTCTGGAAGAGAAACCACGTTATCTTGTTTTTAAAAGAGAAGTATAAGAGCTGCCTTCCCAGCATGATTCAGTGCACAGAAGTAACATCATTAGTTTTGTCTGTGGCCTGTTTCTGAGGGCTGCTTTCCTTCTGTGTTGTCAGAAAAGCAACAAGTCTGAAGTATCAGGCAAGTTGAACAAGTGTTTTTCAGGCAGATCAAATGGCCCTGTGATAGAAGAGAAACCACTCTCCTTCTTAGTTAAGATTCTAAATTTCTTTTCTTTCTTTTTCCAACAGTCAAATGTAGCACATTCTCGAACAAAGCTTTGTACCTTCAACATTTAAATCTGTAGCCTTTAAAGACAAAGCCCGGTGAGGCAGAAAGGGAGTAAATATTAGCCATTTGTTGATCTAGTGCTTCTGGCTGAGAACAGCCCAGCTGATCAAATGCTGCAGACAGTGACGCTGGAGTGAGCGAGGATGAAGCAGCAATGCATTTTTCTCCTGAAAGGGCACATTAAATCCTGTCTCCATCCATCACTTTGAGATCCACCTTACCTTTTACTTAAAAAAGCTTATCAGAAGCAATTAAATACTATTAGGTTAAGCATTTACAGTGAAAAAATAAGCCTAGAGAAAGTTATGCCACCTGCCAAGTTCTGGTCTTTTCGCTGGTCATGTAAGGTGAAGCAATGAAAGTTGGTGTTCTTGGGAAAGTAAACGGCTCATTTCCCTTTTGCAGTAGAGGGTCCCAAGGTAACCATATCTGAATTTTTGCTTGCAGTTCTAAAAACTTTATGTCTTATCAATAAATCAAGGGAATGAAATAAATCAAGAAAATGTAACAGTGAAAATTATAACTTGGAAACATAGCAGACAATCATTTGTTAGTATGGTCTGCTCTTATAGGAATAAAATCAGAGGTAGCACTGTGCCTGCACATGGCAAGCAATGTACTTTTCAGTCAAGAGTTCACAGGGCAGGACAGAAGGCTGTTGACAGCATTTTCCAGGGTCTGAAGTGAGGTGGGTTGTAATGACCACAGCTCCAGAGGGAAGGAAAAAGATCCTGTAAGACTGGGGTATATTAAATGGCTGTTATACCAAGCATTCTCAGAGCATTCAGGTCCCACCATCTCTACCGAGCTACTGAAATTTTTGACCTTGACTATGACCAGTCTGGATGGCAGAGGTCCCTCTTCTTTCTCAAGACTGCCATATACAAGTGATAGTAAAATAAGACCTTTTTTTTCAACCCTGTATTAACTATACTACTAAGCACAATGGCAAGAAGAAAGCCTATCCCAGCCTTCATTCTGCAGAGCTCCTCCCCGTCCATGCAAGCGTACTCTGTGCCTTCTCAAGTTCATCAACAAATTCTGCAATGTCTCTCAATTGACTTATGCTGAAGAACTGGAAGAGAATTTCCTGAGGGTAATACATCTCATTAATGGTCCCGCCTCAGCCCCCACACAGCCTTCTGAAGAGGGGGAACTGGCACAACACCAGCTCCTCCAGGATGCTGCAGGAGTGAAACACAGAAATATCACGACAGCCAAGGAGAGAATAAATGAGTTAATCTTGCAATAATGACTTCTCACTGAATCTGTATGGGTAAAGACAGATATAAAAAAAAAATACCCTGACAAGTCACGCTTACACAGACAGTGTTGCTTGTCAGTTCACACTGTTTAGAGGGCTAAACGTGACAGACATTTAGCTTGACTAGTTAGCAGAGATCTTACCCAAAGTACTGCCTTGGGGGTTTACATGGGCTTGCACTTGCTTGGGAGAGTTTCAAAAACACATCTACATAAAATGAGATTATAACCATCAGTGCAAAGACAATGCTATTCGAATTTTATGGTAGCAAAATAATTGAAAACCACTGAAGCAATGAGCAAAAACACTGTATTAAGTCTCAGTCAAAAAATAAGAAACCCACTGATAAAAATCCCATTGAAATAAAGCCCATGCAGTTAGGGCAAGAGGGCCTCACAGACCTATAAAATAAGATTTTATATCCCTCCATGTATATCCGTCCATTTATAAATGTTCTTCCTGCTAATTGCAGTGGGTCGGTCTATCCACCTCTCTGTGTCACTTTAATTATTTATACTCTAAATAATCGGTTTTTTGTTCTTCAGATGTTACTCAGGTAAAGTATATTTGCACACCTGACTAAATAGGAAGGGCTGATTTATTGACTTTGTTGCTATATGAATATGTAGCACCATTAGAAGACAGAACTAAGAAAGTTAAGAAAAGAAATATAATAAGACCAAGAAAGTTTCAGAGACATAAGCAAGGCCATTTTCTTTATACTAGCAAAATTTGGGATGTGTTTAAAGGATGTGACACTGATTCAAAATCGTTGCCAAATTGAAACAATTATGCCTGTGAATCACCCATTTCAAAATATAATTCCTACTTACCTTGAAATGGAAGGAATGGAAAATCTAAACAAAGAAGAGCATATGGTTTCCTGGCATTTTTCCACAACATGCATTGGCAATCAAAGCACAGGGACACAGAATTCAACTCCACTTAAGAGAAGTAAATTTTAAACAGGCATGGGAGGTGCTGAGTCTGTCACCTATAACCTCTTAGGAGAATACACACCCTTAACACAAGGCCTCTGAGACCCTGATATAATGGGATAACAAGCCATAAGAAAACTCTCTTGCTCTGCAAGAGAATTGACTGTTGTTCAGAGGAAATGAAAGGCTGTTCATTGTCTTACTCAGAGAAGATGGACTAACAGCTAGTAGAGGTCTATTTTAAGACACCACTACAGATGTTATAAGAATTGTGGAAGTCACCCTGAGAATGTTTCTACTTTTGCTCAGCCTGCCGTCGAAAAGAATTTGCACAGCAGAAGTGGTTGGTTTATCATACATGTCCTCTGACTCTGCTTGAATGCTTTTTAATTCTTATTTTATCTATCTACTGGATGTCCAATTTGAATTTTATAAATAGTCCTAAGAGATAAGCCAGGACTCCTACTTTTCCCTTATCAACATCTCTGATCACCAGTGAGCTAGACTCTCCTTTTTCTTCCTTAAAAGTTGAGAAAAAAAAATGATTCAACAATTTGTTCTTCATTGTCCTGGTTTCAGCTGGGACAGAGTTAACTTTCTTCATAGCAGCTAGTGTGAGGCTGTGTTTTCTATCTGTGCTGAGAAGAAGACTGATAACATACTGATGTTTATAGTTGCTGCCAGGACACTCAAGGACTTTTCATCTTCTCTGCTGTGCCAGTGTCTGCAGGTGCTGGGAGGGAGCACAGACCCAATTACTAGCCTAGGATGCAAACTTAGGTTTAGGATTGAGACCCGAACTGTTCAATGATCTATTCCAGATCATGCACGTCAAGCCCAGTGTAGAGATGAGGATCTGTCTGGAAATTCACTCTCTCTGGGTCGTCTCCCTCTCTCAGTCAACTCTTGGTCTCTTAAACGCTTGGGCTCTTATCTCTTTTCTGGGATTGCAGTTTCAGGACTGTCCCTGCTCCAGGATTGTTAGCCAGGCACAGCTGAGCCTCGGTCATCAGGTGGTGAGCAGTTTCACTGTGTATCACTCATTTGTATATTTGTATATATTACTTTGATTATTATAATTCATATTATAATTCATATTTTCAATTTTATTGTAGTTTAGTTATTAAATTGTTCTTATCTCAACCCGCAAGTCTCTTTTCCATTTACCCCTTTAATGATCTCCCCCATCCCTGGGAAGGGGAGGGTGAGCAGGCAGCTGTGTCGTGTTTTGCTGTCAGCTGAGTGGGTTCAAACCACAACATTCATAAAATAAGTCACCTTCTAACACAAAAAAAAATATTTTTCAGAAGAAAGAATCCACTCAAAAAATAAACTGAGAGTAACTTTAAGAGACTCTACTTCATTTTTTAAAAAATTTCTGCATCTCCTTGATTACACTAGGATGAGGTGTTTCATTCTTTTCCAAGTTTTTTTACACAGTTAACTTTCTGTAAACTACCCTCATATCCACTTGAAAATTAATTTTCTTTGCCTTCACGTAATTGAAAATCAAAGTTGGTGGGGTTTTGTTTTGGTCTAAAAAAAAAAAAAAAGAGAGAGAGAGAACTAACTGTAAGAAATCATGCATCTTGTGCCAGAAAGTCAAAAAAGGTAAATGCAAAGAACTGTAGGTGAGGAGAAATTTTCACAATTATTTCTGCATGTTGTTGAGTTCTACACTGATAATAAGTGCATAGGCAGAAGATGAGGTAGCCACTGTGCACAGATTAAAGTATCTGCTTGAACCAGGTATAGAAGGCAAAAAAAAAGTAGGATTCATCAGAAATGAGACAGCAAACACTATTTTTAATATTATAGTACTGTTATATAAACCTCTTATGTTCATTATAAACACCACTGCATGAAATATTAGGAGGCATTGTCATCTAGCATCTGAGCTGTGTTGCTCAAATTGTATCAGGTTCTCCAAGTCAGTTCTCTGTTTGAAATGGGTCTTAATAAGGTCCGGAAAGAATAGATGTTTATCAAGAGAACAGAACATACAGATTAATATAAGACAGGATGGAAAACAGAAAAGATAACAATCCCTCACATCTTGTTCAAATTGAACAAAGTTATTTTATTTCAGTGACATTGGGACCACGATGCAAAGCATAGATGACCGACCACTAATTGACAGAGGACAGGAAGAACATCCCTGACCTTCTCCCAGCCCTGCCCAAAACCAAAGTCACTTGTTCATTATTGGTTTCTTGTACAAAGTTATGCATAGCTTTTAAAAAACAAATACAGGACAAATTATGTATTCGTCTGATTGGGTAAACCAACACTGCGTTTCACATGACTGATTCCATCTACTAATGAGTAAAACTTCAACCCATATTCAAGAATAACACTTTTATTTGAGCTTGTGCTTAAGTAACTGCATTGTTCAGTCTGTCTCTGTGTCCTGGGTCTACCCAGAAATAATCTACAGAAACACCATAATAAAGGTTATTTTCATTGATTATCTTTAAATCTAATTGATGGAAAATGCAATGTTCTAGAGGGAGAAAAACCCTCTAGAGAATGCTGTTTAAGGAATTTCTGTCAAATGTTGACCACTGCTTCACTCCCCCAAAAGAAAGTACATATCCAGGACACTTTCACATAGCAGAGCCTCTGCCAGTTGGGTCATGTCAGAAAGTTCCCTGGGAAAGACAGAGTATATATGGTCATACGACCTCCCTTAGTGATCCAAAAATAAAAATCTGAATAACTGCAGCTCCAGCACAAGCACCAATAACAAAAGATTTCAAACTTATCTTTTCCATTCTGTACATGATCTGGTTGCAGATTGAAATAATTTTTCAGTACTGTATAAATCTGCAATGAATATAATGCAGTTTTCTTCAAAATTTTCTATCTGAGGTATGAAGTCTGAAAAGGATCAATACGCAGAACTTAAATATTGTCAATTTCTGGCATTCTCAAACTAGAAAAAACAAGCAAGCACAAAAATTTTCAAATTAAATCTCCACTCCAATTAGAAAAAAATTATAATTAAATCCAACATTCCTTGACAACATGTGAACAAATTACTGGGAACAACTTTACTTTCATCTTCCTATGTTTTCTTGTTTGTTTCAATGTCTAAAAGCTTTTATTAAATTCACCTCTAATTTAAGGGTGCAGAGAAGACAACAGCCTTCTGTTACTGAAACTGCAAAAGAGCGAGCAGGAACAAAACAGTTTTCTTGGGTGAGAAATGAAGAGATTTCCCTCTAGTTGTGATATGTCTGGCAGCAATGTCTCCTGCCTACACTGAAACGTGTAATTCAGAACATCTAGGAAGATGCAAATGAGTGAGAATCATTAAGATTAAATGCTAGTTCTTAAGGCAACACAGTATAATGTTAATCGTTAAGAATTATGCTATACTACGCTCACAGTGTCTAATGGAAGATATTTCAAGTAACTATATTATGCGTATTTTTAACCATTAATTGACCTGCTCTAAATGACATTTCTCCAATTAAGTTGTTTTTAACACGTATTTAACATAATTGTCTCTTTTCCAAATTTGCCATGGTAGGTTGCTTGCCACAGGAAGAGCTCACAGATCAGCAGTTACTGTTACTCAGAGATCAGCTGTACGAAGCCACATTTACATTGCCTCAAGCCAAAAGTGCAATAATCTCACTGACTTGAATTTTTTAAATTGCAAAATTAATCTACTAATTGCCTTTTTCATTATTGCTTCATACAAGATCAAGATATATGAGCAACATTAAACACTTTATCAGCTCATCGACTTGTTAACCAATTCAATGCAATAAAAACAAAAGCACTGGGGCCACCATTCCTTTTAGTACAAAAGCTAGAATCACCAAAAACGACTTGAGAGCTCTCTGTTAAATTGATATAGTTTGGATCTGCTGAAGAAATAATCCTTTCACATGACGAAAGTGCACAGACCAACCACTGAGCAATTTTTTGCACAATAGAGGGATAGAATGGATCATTACAATACTCCGGTCTGACCTCCTGAGTAATTTGGGTCATAAGAATTTTATGTATTCATCTTGTTTGAATTGGAGCATTTCCTTCAGAATACCATCCAGTTCAGATTTTTAAGTGTCCAATAAGGGGGAATTAGTTACAATCTTTATTAAATCATTCCACTGGCAAATCACTCATGCTGTTTAAGATGTGCCTGCTTGGAATCTGAATGGCCTAATCTTAAATTTAATTGCACAGATCTCATTACAGCTCTGCCAGCCAGGCAGGAGAGCTGCTGTTATCAAATCTCTGCTTCACACACAGTCAAGCTGCTCCTTTATCTTCCCCTTAATAAGCTTTGCTGAATCCCACTGCAAAGCAAGTTTTCCAGATCTCGGAGTTCCTCTCTTTAGACCTCCCTGGTTAATAAACTTCCAGACCTGCATGTGATACTCTGGTAACCACTGTACTTACATAATTACAGGTTGAACAGTTTCCTATTCCTCTGTTCAGACAGTAAAAAAATCACCTCTAAAATGTTGCACTGGGAGCTCCCTCTCCCCCGGAGTCCTTTTCTGAGTCATTCCCAAGACAGCCTTCCCTCATAGGAAAAGCATGTCTGGTTTCTTTCCAGCAGCACAGTTTTTGCCCTAACCGCATTAAAATACATATTCTTTGGCTATACCCAGGGCAAAATGCAGTCATTGTGGCTGTGAGGTAGGACCAGGCCTGGCCGTACGGTCATCTACACGCGGCCCTCTCTCATCAGGCCGTGCTTTGGGGAAACTTCTCGGGGGAGCCACACAGGGATACAGCCGTGTCACCAAACAAGTCACAGCATCCTCATCGCCTGCCACTTCAGTACTCACTGCACGTTCAGTCTTTGTGTGACCTGTATTCCTTATTTATATGTTTTCTACCTAATCACTCCTGAAATGTTAGAACCGAGGACTAAGCAGCATCCTGTTTGGACTCACACAGCCATGCACTGGCAGTGTCCCATCGGCAAGCACACCCCCAGAGCAACCAGCCGCCGTCTCCCCATCCCTGCTGCGCTGATTTCACTCTTTGCTCCTATGGAAAGGCTGACCTTATTACATTAGTTTTCCCTTGATCAGACTTGGAGATTTGAATTTGCTGAACAAGAAAAGCAAGGAATACACCAGAAATAGCTTGAGAAGGATGTCTTCTGTTTGCCAGTCCCACTCCAGGTCAGACCTGCAGCTTTGTAACTCTGCACCAGGGGCTGGGCACCCAGCAGCACACTCGGGAGGAGCGGGGAGCTGCCGCGAGCAGGGAAGGCAGCAGGCTTTGACATGTTATGGCTGCGGAAAACACGCTTCTCCCAGTCCTTTCCCTAACGCTTTGGTCTAACCCTGGCCAAAGAGAAAGTTCAGAGAGCTGGAAATCTCTCTGACAAGTATAAGGAGCAACACAAGGGTAATTAATGACTGGAAACAGTACCTTATACAATTCTTGTATCTTACACAATGCTTCCTAAGCAGAAGTTATTGTCCTGACAGTGGTACACTGATACAGGATGTTTTTGAAACAGCTGCAAAGCATTTATTACAGATAAAGCCAAAACAAATAATTAACTAAAACATGAGCTCACCAAGTATTTTCTTCACAATTACAATCCTTAAAATGTAGCAGTCAACTGAAACAAATTTCTGCAAATATGGGAAAATTTATGGAGCGGTGAAAGGAAGAATTTGGAAGGAAACTGAAGTATCTGCAGTACATGCTGCTGGTATTTTTGTTAATTACTTACTAAATCTCAATTATTTCAGAGTTTCAAATGTATTCTGATTGATGAATTGCACAAAGAATATAGTCCTGATGTATTCATGAAATAGCTAAATATCCATTTTTTCCATCTAATTAATGATCAGTATGCTTGCTGATAAAGTTAAAGCTGCACATTAACGTGTATTTAGATGCAGTTTTGCCTATTAACATATCTTTAAAAAATAGGAGAAAAATATTTAAAATAGAAAATAAAAGATGTATTGCCTTTAAAAATAAAGGAGGAATATATTAAAAGGACTTAAGAGATAATCAGAAATTTTTGCAGGTTAAAATGCACAGAACATGAAGAGACTCTCACTCTCCACTGCCATTTAAATTAGCTTTTATATGTGTGCATTGTGCTGTAGATATCCACAACAAAATTCTAAGGCCTGACAAATACTGAGACAGAAAACACTCGTCATAAGTAACGGAAATCATTCTGTGGGACAGAAATGCAGCTCTAACAATATTTTAATTGTTCTTTTGATTCTTTAAGTGTTCTTTCTGAAACAAAACATCAGTGAAAATCTTCAGTCTTTCATATAATTTCCAGCTTTTACATATGTAGTCTTGGGAGAAAATAACAAAGACATGCATATCTGTATTTCTTGCGAGGACAGGGGGGATCATAGGCATTCAGACACACAGTAAACAGAACAGCTGGGGCCTTGAAATAATCACCTGGAAACGTACGTCAGGACATACATGCTCCAGCGAAAGAGTCTCCAGATGGCAAGGAGGCTGTGCAACAGCTAAGCAGCCCTGTCTTCAAACACGCTGCTCTCCATCTCCCCAGACTCTCCCAGTATGCCTCCCTGGGATGCAGAGCACCGTTTCGGCCCTCTTGCTTTCCTCAGGGCCAGGGGAAATAAAGGGGAACATTCAGAACAAGCATCAGTCTTTTTTCCCGAGCATGACCTCACAGCCAGCACAAGAGAAGATGAGATCCCTTCACTAACTCTTCAGAGACATAAACCCCATCTTTCCAGAGAAATGTGTTGATGAATGTAAACCAAGAAGATCTGAACATACTCAAGGTAAACTTCTGTTTAGCAGCCACACCTGAATCAAGGCCTTCCTCTAAGAATCACTTGGCTGTTTCCCTTTTGATTTTTTTATTTAGATTTGGATTGTGTTCAATAGTACATCTGATCTCGTTTCATTTAAACAAGACCAGGAACAAAGGGATAATATAACCGTCACAGATGTATCTGGAAATGTTCAATGCACATATTCTGCTGGAAGCAGTTGTAGTTACACTTCTGGGCACCAAAACAGAAGCACTATGACCTTTAAATCATGAGACTTACACAAGCTTATGTAGGAAGACCAAGCTGGGGAAGACATTCGTCACAATAGAAAGAGCCACAAGGAAGCCTATGGTTAGGCCAAGAAATGGCACTTTTGTTGTTCAGGTTAAGTGGAGAGGACCTGCCCATTAGAGCACCTTACCTGAAGCCCTTTATATCACTATCCACACATTGCAGCGATAGACTAAGAACTCAGACAGAAATTATGAGATGGATTCAGGAATTACCAGATTACCAGGTGTTATGCAAGAGGATAGAATTTCCCAACTTTGAAAAATGACTGAAAGTCATTTTATTGCTCTGACTGGATCCTTGATAGTATTTCTGTTAAGCTGGAACATTGAACAAACCAAATTGGAAAAACTGACTTTTTTTCCATTTTTTTCTTTACATTTTAGCATGCTCTCTGCTCTAACAAAAAACATACCTTTTTGCAAACATTTCTCTCTCAGAGGCTAATACAGATTACTCTGTATGGCAGTTGTTCAAATTATTCAGCCCTGTTATTAAGTTTGTATGTGGTCCACTTTCACACATTTGGCAGATTGTCCTTTTTCCAGAGCATATTTTTCAAATCATCCTCTGTGCTTTTGATGCTTCATATCTTTCTAATCTTTCTCCTATTTTCCTTTCCCCTTGTCAATGGTTTGGGTCCCAGCCTCTGGCTGCAGCATGTTCCCAAAGTTGTTTCTCGGAAGACGTCCTGATACACTCCTGGGCTTTTGCCCACATAGTCTCCTCACACGGCTTTATAACAAGAGCTGGGTATGAAATGATGTCTAAAAAAGAGAAATAAAATCAAAATTTTAATAGTATTTCTACTTTAAATCGAAACAACCTCAGGATCTTTTAAGGGAGACAATCACATATACTACCAACTTGCTGGTGGGGGTATTTGCCAGGGATATGACTAACCTGTCTCCAGACCCTCTTTTCCATGATTATGATTAGGAAACTGATCCTCATTTTTCCACTTTGGTTAAGTGCACATCTTAGGTCATTAGGCCCCCTAGGTAGATTGAGCTATTCTGCTTTTTACAAGTAATAAAATATTTATTTCATCAGCTTGACTGTGCACCTTGCAATGAAGTGACTGTCTGTTCTCTGGCTGAAGGAGTGCATAACTCCCTGTATGACCAGAATATCTTCAGCTATCAAACTGAATCAAATGGGTTTAGAAAAAGGTTTGATTTTGACAAATCCATTTTTTCAGCTTAAAAAAAAAATAAAAATCTGTCAGACCAGACCTGTCAAAAGAACAGATCTAGCTTACCCATAACCAGCCCAACCATTATCATTTCAGATAGGGTGTACTGCAGCACTTAAGCATGTTTCAGATATCTTTATAAATAGTCATTGCCACTTAAGAACATGGGCAATTTCACTTACAGCTCACAGGCATTATCTGCCTGCACTTGAAATATCCTGCTGCCTTCGCATTTATAATCCACCTAAAACTCATTTTGTTTTCCTATATTTCTAGCAATATATTAATAATTTGGCAGTAAAAATTCATGTTTTACCTGCATGGAGTAAAAGTGGCTTTGCCTCTGATTCACTTTGATTGCCTCTGTGAGATTGTTAGTAGGCCATTTACTCCTGCCTCAGCTGCATGATGCATAGAATAATGACAGTGTACAGCAAGATTTACTATAGACAAGAACTTCAAGTTTTCCAGGAGAAAACACTTTAGAGGGAAGATTGTATGGGGTATGAATTTACATAACCCAGCGTTAAATGATGCGTTTTTATACATGTAAAATATCTGATTGATACTGCATTCATTCAATAAGAGAGGTGGATGAGAAAGCATTCCCCACCACACCAGAAAATGTTTTTTAAACTTGACTTGAAAAATCCTCTGCCTTTACTGTCTCGAGGCACTGCCAGGGATCAGACTGCACCACAAAAGACTGACATGAATTAAACAGGAGCACCTCACCCTTTCCCACATCCTCCATCAGCAAGCACTCCCCACAGCCCTGCTCTCCTTCAGGAGCAAGTGCAAGGTGTGCGAGCTGGTCACTCCGGCAATGCTAGAGTTCACCATCACGGCCTTTTTCACACCAACTGCTTCATTAGCTGCCTGGTCCCTGTTTGCACACCTTGTGCACAGCTCCCTGGTGCTTATGAACAGGAAGCAGGACACAGGCTTCCTCTCTACCAGTCCTCCACCCCAATTGCCTTCCCAGCTGGCTTTCAGTTCCCAGATGCAACAGCCTCGCTGTGTGAACAGTGATTTGGATGCATGCTCCTTTGTCCAGCACTATGCTCCAAGCAGCAAACCTCGGCAGACGGCCAGCATTCACCCTGGTTTTGCCACATTAACACTTTCACTCAAAAACATGAAGGAGAAGCAAATACATAAAATATTTCTATCAGAAGTTAGCCTTTCTTGTCACTCCTCTAGGATCCTTTCAAGGGAGACTGCTTGAATGGACAAAAACATGAAAGTCACTGAAAAACCAGAGTGCTGCTGTACGCGTGCCCCACATGCTCTGGACAAGGACTTGCAATGCTACCTCATGCTTTTTGGGCCATGTGAGAGCTGAAACCCTGTCATTTGGGAGGTTCCTAGTGAAAAAAAGGAAAAAATACTCCAAAAGACCTCTACTGTGCAGACCAACCTGGCATAGAAGACCCAAGATCTTTTTTTCCTCCAGAAAAAGATGTCATTGGCTTTTCAGTTCATCATCTGTATTTAAAATAGATTCAGGCAAACAGGTGAAAAAGTTTTTACTCTTGTGAGTAGGAACTCTTAAAAAAATAAATCAACCTACATTGGAACTAGAAGCAGGACTGATCTCTACAAAAGGCAAGTGAGTGCAAATCAGGACACAGTGGAAGCCACTGATGGCTCTTGCACTGCGACTGAAGCTCAGAGAAAACACTCATACAGTGACACACCTTATTTTAGCCATATGTGTCATACAGGCTTGTTGCAAAAATAAAGTTTTTATTTTTATATGCTTTTGATAATTGACTCCTTTGCTCTGCCTGAAAGCAAGATGAGTAGTCCACTGCGGGGAAAAAAATACATTAAAGAAAGAAGAGGTGAGATACCAGATTAAGGTTAAAATAAATGAGGCCCAGCGACGTCAGTGGAGACATTAGCGAAGTGATAACTACAGAGCAGCTCTAAGGAGCTGAGATTTTGTTCTGCAGGGTATGAGTTACTCTGTGAGTCAAAGGAATATTTTAAGTGACAAATAAAATGCCACAGAAGAATTAATTGTTGCATTGTTAACTACTGATTAGTCAATACATATCACAATATGTGGCTGAGTGATGTCATCTTTTAAACTCCCATCCCACATGAACATAATGAGGAGGTAATTACAAGAAGCTGGCTGGAAGCAATCCGAGGGAAGAGGCACGAAGCAGAAACTGCTGAAAAGGTTGTTTTAATCTTGACAGAGAAAGAAGTGCCATTCCGCATTTTCCACAAGAAATTATCTTACCTGCATCTCCATGAACTCTGACAAGGCAGAGCTCATTTCTTTGCTCCCATATGTTTGTAAGCAAATATAATGCTGTTTTTTTTTCTTGTAAATCATATTGACTAAGAGTTGATCATACAGAACTGAGGGGAAAGAGAGTCTAGGAAAAAAGCCACTCGCTGAGAAGGCAGGTCTGTGTTACTGAGCTCACTCTGTCCAACATGTTCTGTGAGATACGGGCAGAATGTTGAAAATCCTCATTCCCTGATGCATTTGGAAAAAATCTACTGTTAATCTCTGCTGTTCAGTTCCCTACTTATTTTGCATTATGCTCTTGTCTATACATAGCCAGTCTTGCCTTAGATTATATGTTTTTCAGGACAGATGCTTGAGAGCAATATGATATGAAAATCCAGGTTTACTATACTACAAACAATAAAGAAAAATTATTTTGACAGATAAAGTAAATACATTCCTGTTCCATAAACTGAAGTGCTTAAGTAGAAATATTTTTTTCCACTTACTTAACTCTGTCATCAAACATCGCCTCCATTTAAATAATTCATGGTGGTGGGCTGTAGAAAATAAACTTCTCAAATTCATAAAATCTGGGTTCTCTGTCCACTTAAATGTATTACAAGACCTGTTTTATATCTGCACATTGACAATATCAGGTATAAATAATTTCAGGGGTTTTTTAATGCTTTTGAGCCAGTTGCCATGGATTCTAAAGTACTTTCTGCGATAATTTTTGAGGATAATGTTTTGAGAAATATTTATGACAGATGAGGCTCTCTTGCAACCTTTCAACACTCTAGTCTAGCTTAATTTTTAGGCATTTTTTTCTACATTATGAGATTTAAGAAGATAATTTCAGAAGATGAGTAAAGAAACAGTATTAAATTCTTAATTAATTATGATAAACAAGTCTCTGTTACCGACCTCTGTTTCTAGGTAAACTAGTAAACACCTATTTGGCAAATAGGAAACCCAAGGGATCTTGGATGTGAGATCATGGGAGATGGAGTGGCACTGGGAGGAAAGAAGACTGTGATCTTGCTAAGTTCATGTCCAAACGGTTCAAGGTTATTCATTATTTTATTCATTCATTTATTCAAGTGCTCTCAGTAATTGAAGATTCAATTCTTTCTGTAGTAAAACAATTCAATAAAAGGAGTTTAACACTAAGAGTAAAATGACTGAATTATGTACGTAACACTACTTCTCCCATAATATTTTTTGCTAACTATTGGGATCTATTTCTTACTCTGGACATGGGAATAAAGATTTAATAAAACACTTCCCAAACTGCTACTTGCCTTAGAGCTGAAGCAGATAATGTGGTAGGATGGTAATTATTATTTTTTTTAATCAGACAGCTTCCATGCTCTGATATCAAGATGACTTTTGCAGTTGCATTTGTTATGGTAGAAACATAATAGATACTGGGCACTCTATCGTTCACATACAGGGAATAACAGACCTGAAAAACAGCGTGATAAGACCACTCTTCCAGACTTATTGGCAGGAACCATGAGGTCTCAAATGCATATGGCTGGAACAAATAGCAAAATGAGATGTAGCACAAAGTCTGACAAAAGCTAAGCTGGGGGGACAAAGCGACTCCCTTATTGTTCGGTGTTGTTTTGCAGGCTTAGAGGCACAAAGGAGAAGAATGAAAGCTGTAAGCAAATGAAACTGTCAAAGGCATGATTCTGACATGGAGTGAAGATGAAGAAAATAAAGCATGTTGGAGAAAGCAGTTTGGAAACAATGAGCAAAGCCACTACCCCCTGCCCTCAAACCATCGAAATAAATCAGAAGTTTACACGCTTCGCTCATGCCATCAACATTTCTCTTCAAAATAATGCAGCAAAGCTGTAAATATGCATTCAGGCCCTTCTGTGAACATTAACCACCTACTTACTAAAACCAGCAGTGACTACAGGCTTGTTCATCAAGCTTATAAAGCCTTATTCTTATGCAATGAAAATTGTCATCATTAAGAAATATTGCAAAGTGGTCAGGCTGATTATCACACATTCCACCTGCAAGTAATAAAGCAGAATGCTTGCAACTCCACTCTCCCATTTCTAAATGCCATATAAATAAGGCATAATAATGATTTGCAACAAATCTTGAAAAATCTTCTCTTTCCTATAAATACTATTGAGACAAGCTATTTTCTTGCATATGTATTAATGCATTTAATTGAAAACCCAAAGCAGCTGTTACACTGCTATTTATTTTATTATAGCCATAAAAATAATGGATGCTCAACACAGAGCTGAATACAGATTACAGCCAAAGCTATTTACTAATTCCTTTTCCCCTAATCATTCAGGAGACTAACCATGAATTTTAAAGGCCTAAAATACAAGGGGAAAGCACATTGTAGTGAGTTTAGCAGGGTACAAATCTGACATTTTTGTATTTACTAAGGACCAGAAATCTAGAGAACTGAGAAAATAGCATCCCAAGCAACAATCTTGAAGCATAAACAATGGATGCGATGTTATCTGCACCCTTACTTCATTCAACCATAGTTAGAAGCTAAACAGAACTTAGCTCTTCCCTCCCATAAGTCCTGGGCAATTCAGTACCTACACCTGAAGATCAGAATTTCTCACAGCTGTTCCTGGGGACAGGCTGAAACCTTGGCAGACTTCTCCACATTCACAATTTGTAGTGCTGGCTTTAAGCATAGGCTAAGGACAGGAAAAACACTGTGATGCACCAAATCCATACAAAAAAAAGGATCCAGCTGCTACCACCAGAGGAAAAGTCAATAGGACCAGTAGCTCTCTTGGTGGAAGTGATCATCCCAAGCCCCAGCAGGAGAAGCAAGCTTAACTCTCCCAAGGCATCTCCTTCCCTTACACCACTGGGCACCCAGAAGGAAAGGCTTGCTTTAGCCATCTCCCTTCATACCTTAGGAGCAGCAAAATCCAGAACTGCCTAGCCTGCTGAGAGACTTCAAGCAGACCTTGGCATTGTACTTCAGCTAAAAAGGCAAGTCTTTATAATCCTACCAGCCTTTTCCAAATCTGTCCACATTTAAATGAGCCTGGGAAAGGTTGAAACAGCTGGTAATTCAACACAGCCAAAACAATTCTTGGGACTGGAAGGAACCTACTGGGGGATCACATCTTGTTTGGTAGTACTCCAGCAACTATATCTTCTCTTCATAAAGGTTAAAGAACTGCCCTAAAACCAGCCTTACTTTTGTCCCCATACTCTTGCATTGCACTGTTCGTTTGTGGTTAGAAAACCTCCTTAGTGTTTCCAGACTGAAGGCAGTTCATGGCCATGTAAAACGCACCTGTATTTTTGGCAATGCAGTTTGTTAGCTTGAAGAACTCTTTTCTCTTCAAGATTTTGCCATCCTCACACATTTTTTTTTTTTGTTGCTTTTACTGTGGTTCTTCAGTTTGATCTTTAAAGATTCTCGTTATCATCTTATGAGGTCTTTTTTCTAAATCCATCTAATGTTTAAACAAACAGGGGAAGCCTGCACTGAGCACATTGTTGCAGATAAAAATCCCACCATTGCCCTGGATACCACCATTACCTCCCAGCTTCTCCTGGATTTCCTCCCTGTGATGCACTCCACAGACATTTCTTCCCCAAATGCAGCCCTCTGCTGGCTTGCAGTCATCCTACAAATGACTACTGCATCAAGGTATTTTTCATCTGTTATCTCAAATGAAGAACTTCCCTCGGTTATTAGTCCCCGAAGTTATGAACCTTTCATTTTAAACTATTAAACTTCTATTAGTGAAGTTTCAAAGGCCATCTTCTTGGATAATATTCCACTATTCTTTTTAATTAAGTTGTCTTTCCCAGTTTGCTATCAGCAATCTCATTAACCTAAGCCTACTCTTTGTGTCAAGGTCTTCAAAAAAAAAAAAAAAAAGATCAGTGCCAAGATCAGTTCTTGGGAAAATCTTCTGCTAAAGTCTCTAAGTATCTAGCTCAACAGTCTGACCATTAGCAGAACTTAGGAGAAGAGTTGTTTCCCTCTCAGGCAATGCTTTAGCTGCCTTGGACCTTATGGACCAAATCACCAATCTGAGCTGAATTTCATGAATCTTTCCTTAGCGGCAATTCACTCCAGCCAAGAACCTTGCCAAGAAAGTTGCACATTCAATAGACAGTACACAGTTCACTATTTTTGAACAGATAAGTAACATTAAAGTTCTATTCACTTATCTGTAATATTGAAAGGTAAGTATTACCTTATTCTTTACCAAGTGAGACAGCATTTGTACTAGTATGTTTATCTAGAGCTTCACCTCAAGTCAGAATGCTTCTGGTCCTGGAAAGAGGTCATACTTGTAAATTGATAACATTTGTTTTGATCACAGTTGGTCCCTTTCTTTCCTGGTTCACTTTATAAATAATGGAAACCTATCACCCATGAAACAACATGTTATTTTGTTTTATTAACATAGAAAGGACAAGGTCAATCTCTACTTTTCTAGTCCAAAATTAGAATTTGTTCACTACCCAGTTTGTTCATACTAATGACAAACATCCATTGGCCATTTCAGGTATTCTTACCAACAGAGCTAAAATTTGTCATTCTGTTGATTACTTTCTGTATCTGACAATTAAAAGCTTAGCTTACCTAGAGATACTTCAAAAAAAGGCTTACAGGTTTCAAAACTTATGCTCAGTAATTAAAATTATCTGTAAAAATACTCATTGGAAACAAAATCCACACTGTGAAAACAGGAACGCTTGGGAAGGATGTTGAAGGGCTTTAAAAGAGATTTTAATATTATGAATGCCTGGAGAATATGATTTTCAATAGATTTACCATGCTTTCTTTCCCGTTTCAAGCCAGAGAGAGATCATATGTATGCAGTACAGATTGGTACCTTTACTAGAAGAGTTGTCAAGTGAAAGGATTAGACAAATCCTTGTTAGATCATCTGTGTTATATGCACAACTTGTAACTGTAAATCTGTCATTTAAAGTTTTTTCCACTAAGCTAAAACTTTTTCTCCCTGGCTGTTCACCATTCTGTAAACTTGTTTCCTCATTAAAAGGACAAAGAAAAAGATTTGGGAATACTTAATAAAACGATCCTTTTAGTAAGCAGAAACTTGCATTCTTACATATTGCCAAGTATTGTCATGTAATATGTTTCTCCAATTAGAGCTCATCTGAAATTCAAATACCTTCTTTCTTTTATGTAGTTAATTAATGCAGTTCATGCTCCAAAAAGAAACATTAATAATATTAACTATTCATCCCAAAAGAAGACACGAAAAAACAAGTCAAAATAAAGCATATTTAGTAATCAATATTATACAGAAACTTGGTTTCATTCTCTCTGCCTCTGTGAAAAGTTCAGACATGCAATGGCTAGAGAAACACAGCAGAAAGGTTTTGAGGACCTTGTATTGTAAGCTTTAGGTTCAGACAAACCTGTTTTCCTCCAAAGAGAAAAAAAATTAGTTAATTTCCAAGATATTGGAAACTTACAAAACTTACAAAACTCATTAGGCATTAATATATGTGCTACCTTTGCGAGCCCACATTCCTAGCACACATTAACAGGGCAGGGCAGTGGGTGCACCTTGGCAAGCAGCCCAGAACCATAGAAGCAGGTCTACTGACCAAAACTGTTGGGGCCAAGTACCCAACATCCAAGAAGCTGGACACAGCTGGGACAGCTGACCCCAACTGACCAAAGGGATATTCCATACCATATGACGTCATGCTCAGCAGGTAAAGCTGGGGCAAGAAGAAGGAAGGGGAAAACTTTCAGAGTTACAGCATTTTGTCTTCCCAAGTAGCCTTTACATGTGATGGAGCTCGGCTTTCCTGGGGATGGCTGAACAGCTGCCTGCCCACAGGAAGTAGTGAATGAATTCCTTGTTTTGCTTTGCTTGCATGCACAGCTTTTGCTTTACAAGTGTCTTTGTCTGAACCCATGAGTTTTCTCACTTTCACTCTTCTGATTCTCTCCCCCATCCCACTCTGAGAGGAGTGAGCAAGCGGCTGTGTGGGGCTCAGTTGCCAGCTGGGGTGAAAGCACGATGTACACACAGGTCACCGCAGCAGGAGTACAGCAGTAATGACTCTAAAAAGTGGAACTGACAGATACCCTTTAATTTCAAAGATAAGTAGACATTTATTTCTCCATTATTTTTTCCTCTTTCAAATACTGTATAGTACAACTAAGTTTACGACAATTTGAAAATCTGCATTAGTTCTCCGGTAACTGGGAGAACCCTACAGGCTAACAACTCAGCTACAAAACCAACAGCTACACTTTTCTGAAAGAGCTCTGATATAGCAATAGAGATTTAGGTAAGGACTACTATTTAAAGAAAACTGAAAAAGCTGCTCACAACCTCTCTGTTTACAGGTAACAAGAGTTGAGAGACAGGGCAGCCTAAACACATCAGAAGGTTGCTTCTGTTCAATCTACCGACATTGTGCTGTTCTACTTAAAGCCAGTGCATGTGTTTCAATAAAAGAGAGCTTTTCTTTACATTTATGCTGCCTCAATCTTTTTTGTCTTTTTAGCTGTCATTCCCTGAGTCTCACACATTGAATATACCTTATCTGAGGACAAAATCTGTAATGCAGGATGCATATTTTAAAATCAAAGACTGTTAATATTTACAAGTATCTTCAATAAATGCTGAAGATTTTCCCTTTGATTTCCAAGTCTGTGAATTTGTCCATATTTTCATAAACTAAATCACAGATCTTTCAAAGTATAACAACATCTAAAGGCAAAATGCCTTCCAAACATAGGGAGTCAGAGAATTGGAAAAGAAAACAATACTGAATATAAATTTCCGATTAAGCTCTTATTGCTAGTGTTGAGTTCTAAAGTTCATGGCAAGCATGTACTTGATTTCAAAAGGGCAAATATTCAACACCCTGACTTCTAATTGTTCTGAAATATCTCCTGGCAGAAATAAAAATTAAGAGCAACAGATCATTTACTACAATATTCAGACTCTGGAACAGAAATTCTGAGAGCAGTTTTCATGAAAAACAATATGCAATTTGAAAAGGAGCAGAAGTCTGCATTTAAAAACAGGAAAAAAATCTACAATTTGCTTTTTTGTCATCACAGATGGCACTTCTAAAACTTTATACCTTGCTTTACATCTTGCCCAATAGCTTTTCTTAACAAAGTATTATAAATTAGCTCTAACTTGAAGATTAATATTTCACTCTCAAATACTAGGAACAAGATTTTCAAAGCTTTATATTACATTTATCTCAAAGGAAAAAAAAGAGGGAAGACAAACTGTGAAGAAAATCATATACAGAAATAAGAATATATGCATTATTCAAGTCAAGGTGCAAATCTGAATAGCAGATAAGATTTTCCCAAATACACTGATTATATTAATAGCTATTTGAGTTCCATAAAATCAAATCTAACTGAAGCAACATCTGGCATAATAAAGGTATCGCAAAAGACACACCAGTAATTTGCAAAATTAGTGCCTTTAAAAGTGTGAAATATTCATCACTCATCTTATTTTTAAGACTATCAGCTCAGAACTTTATGAACATCAGATTTCATTAGATCCCCTTGTTGCATCTAAAGACTATTGCTTACAGAGAAAAATACTGGTGTATTTTGCACTGTCTTGAAAATAGCAGTAAGTCTGGAAGTAAAGGCACAAATAATTGCATATACCTGCCAGCTCTCTAAAACTGTGCACCAAATTATAGGAATAAAGAATCAGTTACTTTTAGAAGAGCAGAGTTGTCTCATTTCACCTCCAGTTTTGAGAGGACTGTTCACCAACATCCACCTCCACCTGCAACACACACTAAGAACAAGAAGTTTATAGTCGTACTCTGACAGCATGTATATTAACTAGAACTAGTACTTCAAATGAATTTAGGAATTTTTGTAGGGACATTTAATGACATTTTCACCCTACAAAGCATGCAGATGCTTTAGTGTTGTTATTGACCAGGTTTTAAAGGGATCTGCAGGCTGTATTTCGTTAGTAAAACACTAACTTACTACACAAATCATTACAAAGAGCCAGAAGTATTTATCATATTTTATAAGGTAGTGTGATTTTCATGTGACAACTTATTCACATGTATCTGGAAAATGCAATTAATCTACTAAATTGGGTACTGGTACCATTATGTCTTATGTGCTGGAAATAGTGCATGCATAAATGAGAACCCAGAAAAATTATTAAGATATATCAATATATTTTATTGCATGGAACGCTAGTAAAATTGCAATCACTATTTAAAGCTTAGTTCTGAAATAAACTCCACAAAGACAGACCGCTATGACAAGAGACAGCTCTGTGCAGAATTTCAGCTTCAGAGATTATTTTTATCTCGTTATTTTATCAGTGCAATGGGACAAATTATCCACCAAGGATAAATTGATTGAACAACATTAATTTCTCAAAATAAAATTAACAGCCAAAACACGAGGGGTTATCTGCTACAGGTAACATTTCATGTATTATTTTATAATACAACTCTTCCATACTACATGGTTTTTGCTGTTTAAGAAGGAATTCTTTAATTGATTTTTCTAATCAGCGGCATGATGGTTACTAACATTAGAGTATATAAACATTTCTACAAAATTTGACATTTCATTTTTATATAAAACAACTTAAAACCAACAGGGAATTCTTGACATTTCATTTTTCCTTTTTGCCTAAAAGAAATCCAAAGAAAAAATGATATGGCCCATGACACTTTAACTCTTCATGACCAAGAGCACATTAGCTGAAGTAGCCCTGTGCAAGACAGAGCATGCTCAACTGCAACAGAAGATTGTGGGCTCAGACTTCCAATTATTAAACACAGAGAAACGTTACCCACCTCATGCTCTCCATCCTAAAATTACACTCTGTTCTCAGAATAATACATCTTCATGGCCCCAGCTGAGCAATGGATTGTGTAAAATTTAACCACCTTCTTACAAAGTTTCTTTAATCAAGTGTTACTAAAACCCAATTTTTTTTGTAAAATCATACATTTTTACTTCTCATAATTTGAGAATAGCCTAAATTTTTCTATCTGTATGTATTTCTACATATAGAAATTTATGATTATCACACCTGTTTGATTTAATCCCATACTGGTGATACAAGGCACTATTACAATGAAGAGAAATTTTAACACCTCTGAACTTCTTAGATACAATATAATATGACCTCTGTACTGCTCTGTACTATTCATCTTATAAAAAGGAACATCTATATTATGAGAAAGCTTTTCCTTTAATCTGAGAAACAAGAGCAAAATATTCACAACAGCATTTTTAAGATTGGAGATTATCCCCATTGAAAGACCACTGAACAGTATTTATAAGATGTTGTGCAATATTTCATAACTAGAAAAAATATTCGTTTATTGTAATTTGTGCAAAAGACTGAAGTGGAGTTTAGGAGCCTTCCTAAATAACATGGTAAAGAGAACGAGGACCTGTTGAGGACTTCAAAGTGTTGTGGTTTTAGACATAAAAAATCATTGACATAGAACATGTAAAATCATTGGCATAGTTTTTATTTTAAGGAGGTCTATGCAAGACAGTGAAAGACATTTTCATCAGAAGAAAAGCAACGAGGCAGTGATTTAGAAAAAACTTCTGCAATACCTATTATTTTATATGCTTATGCAAATATAAAAATACCAAAAAGCTATGACACCTTCCCAGGTCAGGCTCCACATTCTTGTTCAATCTCATTTTCAAGGACACTCACAACATTTTATTTGGCTATAATAACATCTTGAAAGTAGCTTTTTTCTAAACAAATAAGCAAATATCTGTCTTAATTAAAACCAAGCATATCAAAAACTGAAAAAGAATCTTGCTATGAGTAAAAAAAGAACATATTGTATTGCTCTTCATTAAATACAAGGTGAATAGGAGGATAAATGCAGGCATAGCAGAAGCGTTAAGAGAGACAGTTCATTTTTAATAATCTGAGAATTATTAGTAAAATATTGACAGGTAAAATAAATGTTTATGTACAATATAATTGGACATCCTAACACCTAAAATTAATGTATTTTTCAGGTTTTAGGCATGCATTTTCATCCAAACTGTAATTGTGACTTTACAATAATATTGTCCAGGTTTGAACATCTTCAATGTCTCTCTTATGTTGCCATGTTGAAAAAAAACAAAGAGAGGAACTCCATAGGATCTCATCGAATTTAGCACTGATCAAATAAGCACTTAGTCATACACTATAGTCTCCAGTGCCAGATGATAGATACTATTCAAATATATGAACAGTAATCAAAACTAACATTTGTTTCTTCCTATGCAGTTCCTATCGCAATAACACGACATCTGAATAAAGCAGAAGCTTCCTGGCTCAAGCATTTCTACTATACTTACTCCTCTCAGTAATACCCAGACAGCGTGTATTCAGACTCAAATGCAAGCAAACCTTTTTCATTCAAAGTTCTTAGTTCTCACGTTGCAGAGGGATATTTTTTTCCCTGAACTCAGGTTCTTCAGAAACAGGGTAGCTTCTTCCCAGCTCTGTCTACCAAAGAGACTACGTCCAGGCCAAACTGTAAGAAAACCTAAAGCTTTAGGTTTTCCACAGCTCTTTGCGTACACTAATACATAAGGACAACAGATGACCAGGGAACTGGAGAGTGTAGCTAGGTAGTTTTTCAACAAGTTTATAAATCTTTTTAAAGAAGAGAGAAAATAATCCGAACTTTTTGTTGCATATGTCTAACACTCTTCAGAGTATTGATATTAAAGTGTATGTACAGTAAAAAATACCTGATTTTCATAAAATGTCTGTATAACTATATCTCATTGACGCACTCCTCACAGTGATTTCTACATGTAAATTAAATGTTTGTTTTAAATGTGTAGTTGTCAGAACTTTGGATTTATCTTCATATTTCTGTTCAAAACCTTCCTTTGGAAAAGAAAGTCTCAGATAAGAACACTTAGAGCACCCTGGATTCATATCAATAAAAGTAATAAAATTCTGATGTATGTATTTGAAAATAAATCTGTATTTTAAAATAGGGATTGATAAACTGCATAGTTCTCATTCCAGTCGTCCTTGCTTAGCATCACCTATTGCTCCCCATACATCAAAGACAAACTCATCTGGAAATGCAAAGTCTCCAAGAGCTTGATCCAATGCCACAGCAAATTCATCTGGGTTTTTCTTGTCTCTTCCAGCTTCCACCATTGTTGCAGCTAAAAAGCAACAAAACAAAATAATGTAATTTTCATGAAAGTGACAGCTAAAATACATGGCCAAGATAGTTTCTTTACATCTATTTTCAAAAGCAGGCAAAGTCAGCTTAGGGAGATGTAAAGCTTACCTACCGAATTCAGGATTCAATGGGAATTATGTACCTAATTCCCCTCACACCAGCTACATCCTGCTCTGATAAACAGGAGCACTTCCTCGGAGTGCTTGCTACGTGTTCTTCCATTTGTTTGGCAGAGGCTTAATTTTTAATTCAACGACTCTTCATTTTAATCTTATTAAATTATATTCTGTATTCATTACTGAAGGCACATGCAGCATGGGTCTAAAACCCAGGTGAAGTACAACTCTTCTGCAGTTACAAGACCCCTGCCAGCTCATCATCAGCTTCAGTGAGTTTGATATGAGCTTGCTGATCTAGATGAGAAGATCAAAAGGCAAACCTGAATGTTTTTCTCCTCTAAACAATGAACAAAATATCTCAGCAAGACAGAGTTTAAAGCAGATGAGTTTTTCACAGAAAGTCAAAAGGCATAGTGTCTGAATATGGAAAACAACATACAGCCTGCATAATCCATACATGCAACCAAGCTAGTACAGGTTTGTGAGCCACAACCCATGTTTTATGAGTTTAAATGTGGAGCATGACCTGTATTTAGAAAGGAGTAATGATAAATGAGCCTAGAGAAAACGCTTGAATAACCTACTTTAGGGAACAAGAATTCAAATACTAGACTCAACTACTGTATTGCATAAAATACAGAGAAAGTTAAAATCTGGTTTCTTCAGTATTGGACACAGCATGTTTGCAATGGCCTGAAAGAAGTCGAGCTCTTAATAAACTACCATATGACCTCAAACAGATTTGCTTAATTTTTCACCTTAATTTTATTTAATTTTAATTAACTTTAGCTTAATTTTTTAACCCAAAAACACCTCCAGGTAGTAAAGAGACTGAGGCATTTATGGTGAGACACATTATTCTTCTGCTTGGATCTACTTTTTTTTTCCACACCATCCAAACTAAAGAGTAACTCATTCCAGTGCATGAGTTTGCTTCAGTTATTATTAGCTCCAGCCCTGAAAAGCAAATCTTTAATTTATAGCACCCTCAAGGCTGGGAAAGTTTGTGCTTATGCCACTAGGAAGTGAAAAAGATCAAAGTTATTTCTGGAAGTCTCAGTCAAGCGTCTCAAATTGTGCAAAAGCCAGGGAAAGGCCTTGCTGCTGTGCACAACACACCAGAGCCACCAAAGACTAGGAACATCTTGGTAGCCAGGAAAGTTAAAGCAGAGAGGTCTGCTACAACAGAGGTAGATTGTGATATCTTGTATGCCGAAGCTGTCTGGCATTTTCTCCTATTTAACATCCAAGTATCAGAATTTATCAAGTTTTAGACTTTAGTTTGGACACGGCTACACTGGGTTTGCTGCTTAGGACTCAGTCCTTAGCTGCCGTGCTCTTCCCTCACCTTTAGCCACTGCACAGTTTCTCAGATTCTAGGACAAATTACAAATCTATCCCAAACAACACCAGATGCTGGCAACCCAGAGATATTAGAGCAAATGAAAACTGTGAGGGCTCAAACCTCTCTCAGTCATGGCACACGCACCTCCCTGAAGGAGACAAAGCGTCAGCACAGGAGTTTCTCCTGGTTAAGCTAGGCGAGAACTGCTGGAGGTAGGCTCTCATGGTTTGAGGGATGTAGAAGACTCCTTAAAACAGGCTCAGCACAAACAGCACTGCTGAATGCAGTTTATTTTCTGAGCTGTATCTCTGCTCCACAGCTTCTGTTCATATTCACAAGAAATGATGGTACTGTACCATAGATAAAACCCTCAAAGTCTGCCTCATTCCGTGATTACTTTACGCATCTGCCTTAAACTGCAAGATGTCCTCCATCTCTCATTATACATAAGTAACCACCACTTTCTTCATCAGCATATGAAATTTAAGTGTCACACTGAAGGATTTGACAGCTTCTAGCCTCTTCTCAGAGGGCTATCCAATTGGAAAACATGTATTACAGTGCCTGAGAAAGGAAAGTTCTGAAGACACAGAAGACCACCTTCACTGGGACAATCTGCCAACTACTACATGCACTGGGTTGTATAGACACGGTGAAAGCTCTTTGATGAAAAGGAAAAGAAACTTCCTCCGCTCTGAAGTTTTATTACATGTACTCAATATTATCTTTTTGACCTGAAACTCAGCCCAAGTTTATTGACAGTTATGAACTTCTGGCAAACAGTGTTTGCTGTTATGCAAACTTGTAAAAAGCTGTGAGCAAACTTGAGCCATATTCCACATTGTAGACATCAGCAACAGTAATTCTGAAGAAATATGATGGTTTGGTTTTAACTACGTTCAGACGTGAGGCTCCAAACAGAATCGCAGTGTGCCAAACTACACAAAGCAGTCCAAAGAAAATTTACGTAAATATTGACAAACTGCTGTGATCGAGACTGTTCAAGTGTAACCCAGCTTCCCGGGCACCACTAGTGGTTCTCAAGGACTCTGAAGACCTGCTTCCCTGCCAGAAGAAACCCTATCCTTGTTGCACAGATTTTTTTTTTCTGTGTCCCCTGTGAAGTTACTGGGACACTGGCTCAGAGGAGTCTGGATGGGAAACAGGCATTAAACAGGGAACTCTTCTTCCTGACCACCAAATATCTGTCCTGCCAATGCCACCCTATATCCCCTGACACTATGGCATAAGAAGGTACTGACAGAGCAGCAGCCCTGGAGGTAATGAGGTGAAGGGTGTAAATTGCAACTTCAAAGATTTCTGGATATGGAGCAGGATACGAAGTTACTCTGTATAGACACTGGGAGAGGGTTGGAGGGAGAAGAGCTGTGCAAGCTGACACAAGAGCAAATGTGTCTAGGTATGGTTACTCAAGATATTAAAAAAAGCTGCCATCAACAGAGTGAGGGTCTAGACAAGTATTCTTGTCAAGTGGTAGCAAGAAATTTAGCCAGTTTTAAGATAAATTGGTCAAGATATATGAAAAAGCCATCTGACACAGACAGCATTGATAAAACAAGACAACACAGCAGCATATGACAGTCCAGCTGCCCTAGCTGACACCTCAGAATTGCACAGTAATAAACTCTGTCATTAACAGAAGATGTTACTTCAAATACAATTTTCTTTAAAGACTGAGCTTCTCAAATGATAAAATAGAACCTTAAAAATAGTTTATTATAGATTTACCAAACTTGAAAACAAAGTCCACTGAACTTAGACAATCAAGACAACTTTGGAGTCAGAACATCACCGCTGTGCAAAAGCAACCGCCTCAAACAGAAGTGTTTTCATCTGTATTGAGCGACTGTAATCAGCACTACCAGGGTACATTTAACGCCCTATATTTATTAAAGCACATTCCCCTTCCTAGATTCACCGATGCAATGAAACACCCTCCTCCTCCCGTGGGGAGGGCGCAGCGCGGTCCCGGCTGCGGAGCGCTTTCCACGGCTCGGTGCTGACCTCCAGCGTCGGCACCGCTGCATCGCCCCGCGGCGGGGACGTGTCACCCGGGATCGCCCTGCAGCAGGGCCCAAGGCAAGGCGCGAGCCATCTTTCCTGATTGTCACACACAAGCTGTACCCTGTGTACACAGATGTGCAAAGCTGAACCCTGCTCCACTAGTTCCACACGTACAGAAACGCCGCAGCTGACCAGTCTCCTGTGTCACCCAGCGCGCCTATCCCTCTTTCAGACACGGGATGGCATCCCCTGGGCAGCACAGCTGTGCAGAACATGCTCATTTACACAATGACATTTGCCATGCGTAATTCCCAAGGCGAATCAAAACCTACTGATTGCCAAGGCATTTAGCAGACACTTGCCAGCTTGAAGAAAACTTGACTGGTTCTCAGAGGGTGACAGCTCCACGCAAAATTGCCTCCACTCCTCTCCCTTCCCCCCCACTGCTTCTTGCAACAGCCGCACAATAAGTGATTACAGGAATTTTATGCCAACAGAATATTTTTCCACATTCCAGAGAGCCCCAAATGTTTTCAGAATTTTTTTTTTTTTAAATATCACTTCAGGCAATGCTCATACCTGAGAAATTTCTACATAAAATGTGAAAAGTTCAGCAAACTTAAAAGTGATGAAAGGAATTAGAAGTCATCTTAACTTTAGCTGAGAAGCTCAATATCAGGCTTCTCAGAATCTGAACAAAGTATGTTGGCTTTTTAAACCTAGTCCCTTTAAAATAACTTCAAAGATCTTTCACAAAATCCTTATTTCCACTTTTGACAGACATGTGCAGCACAAGCCATGAAAGCTACAATCTGCCATTAGTGGGTCTGTTACCTATATCCTATCCTGTCATCTCTAAAAAACCTTTTTCAGAAGTCCTAACAGAAACTTCAATATTTATTTTTGCAGTAATGCTATCAGAAGCTTTGCCTTCATCAAAAGGTAACAAATATTATTATTCTGGCCTGACACTTTAAAAGAGCTAAAATTTACATTCTGCTTCCTTATGACACGACAGAAAATGAAGCGTGTCATTGCAGTTTCCAGTGTTTAACATTACCTGGTTTTAGTTTCATGTTGAACATTGTCAGATCTGGCACTCAGGGAACCATTAGAAATATCCTTTCTCCTTGTTTCTTTTTATTAAGTACTAATTCTTCTTGAAGTGGATAAGTTTTCTTGTTTAACCAAACTTGCTACCTTTCCCTTCTTCACTAAACTCTCATCATAAATGAACAGTCATAAACAATATACCCCACAGTGTACACGACAAAATCCTTTGGGAAAGGAAGTCTGGTGACAGAAGAAGCAGAAAACAATGGATCCAGGGAGAATATCACTTTAGTCAAAGCATTTCAAGATAAAAACATCTATCCAATATTTCTGGGTTGGATCAGCGAGCCAAGAGAAGAAGCTTGGGTGACAAAAAGTTTAAACCTGTTAGGACATTTTGATGAGACATTAAGTTTGAAAAGTAAAGTCAAGAGTGGAGAAGTAGATTTGAGACTCTTCTAAACAGAGGTGGAGAATATGCAAGGGTATGTAATGTGTGACAACATTTTAGGGAACAACAAAAAGGAAATAATCATCCAAAAACATCAAAATAGGACAAAACAGAACAAAATATCAGTGGATGAAGAGCTAGCCAAAAAATTCTGGAAGAAACAAGCTGGATTGGAAGCCCTTTTTGCCATCATTTTTCCATTGGTAGTATTCCAGGGTTGGATCCCAAAGATCCAGGCTTCCTCCCACCTAGAATCTTTGGGATGAAATAAGGTCCATAACATTTCAAGCCTTACTGATTTAAAAAATAAGTGCCACCAGTATTTTTCACTAACGCTGCTCCTTCCTGAGTCCCTCCTTAATAGGATTAGTATCAACTGTTCATGTTTCTCTACCAGAAAGCACTAACAGTATTTAAAACAACCTGAATTATCTCTCAATAGCACATTTATGTTTAAAGAGGGCTGAAGTCAAGCCTTGGACCAATTCCTAATTTGCCCATAAAATGGCTGAGAAAGACACTTTCAGAGTCAAGTGTCCCTTCTGCAGATCAAGTCCAGTTTTCAGTAAAATAAAGAGGTAAAAAGGTACAAGTGCATTCAAAAGGCAGGTATGTAAGTCTCAACAGCATTTAGATCTCTGAAAATACAAAACTGCTTAAACCAAACCCCTAAGTGTATACATTTCCATTAACTCATCTCCAAGCATCTTGTTCCAACTTAGGGATTTGTGTGTGGATTTAGTAATTCTTGAAACTGTCAAGATACTTAACGATGCAAAAATTAAGGGCTTTATCTCATCTTTAATTCTGTCTGTAATTTTACATTATTTTTTCTTTCCTTTCTTTCTAAGTTCTGGCTTAGAACTGGGGCACTGTTTCAGAATTCAAACACACTATGGAAGTGTCATTTTAATGGAGATGAAAGAGCAATATTAACTGACATCCAAAGCTTCTGAAAAACAAAACTGCATGGGAGTGAGCAATGATTGAGATCTTAATCACTTGTCGGCTGTCGCATTGTGATGACTTGCATTTTCAACTAATCTGGCTTGAGTAATGAGTGAAATTTCTAGCTGAGTGGTGATTGGCATTCTCTGAATGAATCCTTTCCTCATATTTCATTTTCATGGGTGACTGATCACATCCAGTATATGAAAAACTGACATATGTTAATTGAACAGATTTGTGACAAGTGATTAGCTCTCCTTTCCTAAAGAGCCCTAGAGCTGTTTAATTGTTTAACAATGATAAAACTTTTTCTGGTCATCACTGTTGGCCCTCGGCTCTATGATTTGAACTTAAGGAAATGGCTTCAAAGGTGCCCACTGAAGCTATGTGAACCCTGTAGTCTTTGACTCCTGACAGTTTCTCTTTGTTTCACTGCCTGTTTGTGAGGAAGAGAAAGAACAGGTGAAGGGCGAAACAACAACCCAGTTGGGAAGAAAAGAGCATCTTTGAGGTTGAAGACCTCTTCCTTCTTTGGGTATTCTTCTTAGCCATTCTTTGAAACTTTCCAAAGTACACCCTGAAAGATGAAGAACACTAGATCTTCTGGAAAAAAAAAAATCAAAGAATTCAATTAATGGGAAAACTCTATCAGGTGCTTGACAATCAGCTCAGCCATATGTGCTGAAAGCTGAACTCCTCAGTCTACTGTACAAGTCATCCCGTTAACACTACTGAGAGCCAAAACGACAGGGAACACCAGTTCCCACGGGAACTTGCTTCCCTGTCCCAGACCAGAGCAGAGCACACCTCAACATCCCAAGAAAACACACTCTAGCCTAGCATCTCAGGGTTCTGGGCTATGGACACCAAAACCAGACCACCTACAGCCGCTTACTCCTGTAGGGCCAGGAGCCTGGGGACCTGCAAGGACAGAGGAGTCCAGAACCCCGGCTTGAGTCAGGACTCCAACAGCTGCAGGACAAAAACAGCTCCCAGAGGGATGGCTGGCACAACACTCAGAGCTTTGAAGCCTGAGCCAAAGAGGGACCGAGCAGCAAAGGCTGCAAGAGAACGACAGGACGTGGGATCCTCGCTAACTTAAACAGAGGGTCAGCAACACACAGGGCTCCCGGGAGCGTGTTACATGGCAGGGGTTGCTCAGAACAGAAATTTTGAGAATTTCTATTTTTCTGGGAATTTACAAGTTTGAGGCAGCTCCACTCTCTCTCCTATGCCAGGAAGCTCACCTCTACCTTAGGCTGGGGGACAAATAATACTTTACCTACAATTTTTCCTGGGAGAAAACTAGTAGAAGCTGCCAATCAGATGCTTGCTTGTAGAAATAGCCAACAAAGGACTTTTGGCTATTCAGATAATCTATTGTTCTCATTCCTCTGTGCTAACTGCTGCCTGGCCAACCCTCCTGCTTTGCCCTTCATTTCGTGCCAGACCTATTTTCTCTTCTGCTTTGCCTCCGCCACTTCCCTCTCATAAAAGCTTTCTTGTCAAGGTCACCTTCCATTTAGCTTATCCTTTTCTAATTCTTGGCTTGTCTTTTTAGATATTCCCATAACAATAAATACCTTCCTCTTTGTCTCAGTACTAGCAGTTCCACAAGATCGTATGAGGAGTACAGCAGCACTTCTTACTCAGCTAGATTGCAGCTTCTTCCCATACAAACACAAGTTCCTATTTAGTTGTTCTCAGATTAACAGAGAAGCAATAGCTGCAAGGACAAGTTTGGTTCAGCTTTAAGGAACTTATGACACTGAGGTTGAATAGTTTCTTTCATTATAAACTGACAATTGTGATAGCTAGAAAATATTCTGGAAAATTTCCCATGTTCTTCAGAACACAGGCTTTAGAGAATCTGATGAATTTGTGCAATTACTCTGTCAGTTTCATTGCTAAATTGCTGCCCTTTCACTGATTAAGATCTCAGATTCAAACTTTAGGGATCAGCTTTAATGTGTCTAAGCCAAGGGGGAAAAGACCAAAAAAGGAAATAGACATGCTTATCCTTAACAATCCTCAAATGTGGTATGCACAAGCTTCACTAGAATATATATTCCAGAAAGAATACAGTGATGACAGTTAATGGTAAACAACTAAATAATTCATGCATTAGTGTATGGATAATGTGCAGGAAGAATATAGGACTAATTAATTACACCATAAGGTTTGTAGTGAGA
Source organism: Pterocles gutturalis (assembly GCF_000699245.1). Taxonomy (NCBI): domain Eukaryota; kingdom Metazoa; phylum Chordata; class Aves; order Pterocliformes; family Pteroclidae; genus Pterocles; species Pterocles gutturalis. The sequence goes on along the minus strand of NW_010138065.1, from coordinate 15,433 downwards.
GGTTCTGTCTTTTCTCAGAGACACACATTTGCAGAAATATAGGCAAGTTTTTGAGACTGTATGCTGGACAAATTTGCTTCGCTCACATCCAGAGACAAAAGTACTCAATAAATTTTAGACTACAGAAAGTGAATTATTTAATCTTGTAGTAATGTATCTGTTAAAAACTCACCTAATTCAATATCTCTTATCCCCATGTATGTTTCAAGAAGCTCATCCACTTTTTTAATTGCTTTTTCTTCAACTTCAGTTGGCTTTGTAGAAATAAAGGGAGAAAAAGAGCAAAAGTATGATTATATCAATGCAGATTTCAAAATAACCAGCAATTCACCACTGATTATCCTTACTCCCATCCTAGCCACCCAGACTTTAAAAAGCTACAAGTACAACAC
>NW_010138065.1:0-15010 GCF_000699245.1 Pterocles gutturalis | reverse complement strand
ATTCCACTTTCTTTCCCTCTTCTCACAAACCTGAACCTTCCTCCTAACATCAAGCCACACAGTTCTCACATTCAAACTAAACAGGGGCCTTACATCTCCTGACAATACAGATCCACATCAAATGCTCATCAGCTTTAGAGGAATCCAGAATAAATAACATTTCTTCTTCCAAACCCTAACCCTGCTTTTATACATATACATGTCAATGGATGTTATCAGTCTCTCTTCACAACAACCCTTCCACTAGCCCAATACACTTCGCAATGTCAGAAACAGAACCAACCCTTCAACCATCTCCCCACTTTTTCCCCCTCCCCTTACCTCTTCTCAACACTCCTTGGTCTAATCTACCTTAAATTAACCTATGTAATCCATTACATCTAAATATAGGCTCTGTTCCTACCCTGCTGGTCTTTAACTTTACATAAGCATTTCTCCCTGCAGAAGGCAGTTGTCTTCTTAAGTCCTGCAAGCTTTGTAACATCTTCCTACTTTACCTTATCAGCCTTGGGGAACAATAAATCAGGGCCCTTCAATAGTTTAATCATCTAGAACCTGAGATAACCGTACCGTTTCCTCCACAGTAGCAGGGCCTTTGGTTCTCAGACGAAGAGTTTCTCTCCCTCTGGAGATTTTAGCCTCTGGGAGAGTTCCACCTTTGGACCTTGGTTCCAGCTTTTCTAAAGACAAAATGAACAACAACAACAAAAAGAATACCAAATAAATCTAAGTATATGGTACGTCAGAATGTGAGGTATCAGCTTTGACTATTACATTACCTTCACTTTTTATTCTAACCAAGATCTAGACATACGTAAAAATGTCATTATAAATTAACTGCGTTCTAAGTATAGCTTTGTTGAAAATTTCTTGTCTTCAAACTTTGATATCCACTTGACTGCACTGAAGCTAGGACTTCCATGGACCAATATATCTATGCAGGCTTCTTGCACTCAACTTCGTATCTGCACTTTGTATAATTTTCTTTCCCTGCTCTACAGAAAAGTAGAATTATTAGTACTTAATATTAGCTAATGGCTGAAGTCATCGGCCAAATGCTGATTTATCCTGGTCTTTACCGGCAGACTATGTAGCAGGTCTAGCATTGCAACATTTCCATCTTTCACTGATGCAATGGTGCAAACACTGCTGCTAAGCAGCTCGATGTGGCTCATCATGACCTGAGCTAACAATTTAATTACTAGCAGTCACATGGGTGAAATATCCATAAGTAGATCTGCAGGAGTATTTCCACTGGTTTCACTGAGGTCATGATTTCACACCTGATAAATCTGTACACCAAGAATATTTGGGTTTACCCAAAGTTTTTTTTTTTTCCTGAATTCAGTTTTCCTTCTCTAATCTTGTGTAAGGGCACCCTGGTTAGTAAATGGAGGATGGAATCATTTAGGATTTGGTTTTCTTGTTCTGGGACAAAATTTTACAATCAAGAGTGGCAAGGCTTTGATCCACTTATTGACATGGGAGTTAGAGAGTTAATCTGGAAAGAGCTACAAAATAGGAGATAAATTTGCAGAACCATTTTTAACTGTGCTGTTTTATCTACCAGATTATTCCTCCTCTTTAACAGCAGGCCTTTCTAATAAGCTCTCCTTGAAGGCAAGGCTTTAACATACTATATTTATTATGCCCAGGTAGATTCCAACTCATCATTTTTACATAAGTAGTCAAAAATCCAGACTATTCTGCTGAATAAGTCTTGAAAAGTAAATTTTAATTGTTTTTATTTTAACAAATAGATACGACACAGTATATTACATATATAATTGGATCAACACATATCCTTACTCCTTTTTATTGCTTCAAGGACCGTTTAAAACATCCTTAAAATTGTCATCACTTCTGCCAGACTTGTTTCAAAAAGTAATTCCTGATACAACATACATTTTTTTCTGGTTCTGTCACCTTAAAACTTGCAATTTGACATAACTTTTATTTGCAATACTTCAGACCAAAGCTCTCTGGCCATCACAGAAACCTTTTTTCACATTCACATAATTTAGAGTTTGTGTTATGCTGCCTTTATTTGGTTTCTATTAATTCTTCACCAGTTTGAAGAGAGTTACCTTGTAACTGGGAAGGACCAACCTTACTCAGACAAGCCTTCAATTCCGTGCTACAAGTCTTGCCTACAGTAGTTAAGGCAGCCCGTGTGCACATGGTATAAGATATCCAACCAGTAAATTATATTTATTTCACATTCTCCTGAGAGGAGGAAAAGGAAAAGTAATTTCACACAGAGACTTGTCTCTTGTTTCTATACTCTCACAAACTTGTGTTGAAACTAACAGGAATTCAGCACCCAGCTGTCCAGCAGGATCTGGATCTTGTTTGTCATCTCCTCTGGGGCTATTCTCAGCAGCTGCAGCTTAAGCACTATCTTGAACAGATTTGTGTCTAAAGCCTAACTGCACCTAGGGCTAGAGGCAGGATAGTCTAATCTATTGGGCACTGCAACTTGTAAATTAATTTCTGCAGGGAAAAAATAACATGCATCTTCCAAGAATCTGTCTAAAAAGCTCTGATTGCTTCTGAATTCAATGTCAGATAAAAGGTATTGCCATGGAATTAGCAGGTTTCCTTCTCTACATCACAGGCAGACTAAAAGGTATCTTAATCACCTGACTAAAGTAATTGCTATTAAATAATGGCTGAAGTCATCAATCAAATGCTAATTTACCCTTGTCTTTACAAACAGACTATGTGACACACTTAGCACTGAGTACAAATTACAGACCCATATTAAAAAGGTATTCCTATATTACCAACTGCAACGTTATACATATGTAACACTACTTTAGTGTAATGTGTAACATACACATTTACTTAACAGGAATATCAATCTACATCCAAATGCATTAGAGATTAGCTCATAACCCTCATTCTTCACAGAAACACCAAAAGCAAAAAGAAACCTTCACATTTCCTCATTTTCAATTTCTGCTGCTATCCTGACACCAAGTGTTAAGACTGGTGTATGACAGCAGTTGTAAACTACTAACAGATGAAAAAAAGATTTGAAAAATAAAAATGTCAGACTTTTGCTGCTGTGGTGAAAAGGGGGATTTTTAACTTGCTGTTAGTGCAGGTGAGCACAAGGACTCACACACACATATAATTTAGTACTATTTCAAAGTTTCTATTACAGAAAAATGCTAGATGGTTTGGGAGGAGATACGAAAAATTGAGAGAATAAAAATTAAAACTCAGTCTCTTTTTTTTTTTTTTTTTAGTTTAGTGCATTGTTAAAATTAGTATACATAAGGATTAGAAGTAGGTATGCATTCCTCCTATATAAGCATCACTTTCTTCATAGCATGCAGGTGGTAGGTAGAAACAGAGCTTCACCATACTGCCTTCTTCCAATTCTTAATGTAGCTGCTGTATGATTAGAGATCCACAAAAAAAGTTGCAGAGAGCAGGCAGGCGTGCAGCAAAGGAGGTGCTCTAGGGAATCCCAGGCAGTGTTTTCTGCAGCATCTTTTGGCATCAGATGCCCAGTAAAGGGTTCAGAAATAGAAGAATCTGACACAGATCAACATTATGTATCAATAAAGGAAAAGAGAAGAAGAGGTTCAAGGATCAGTGCATTAGTGAAGTGACCCATGCTTTAAAACTGTGACTATGAGACAATTCCTGTACGTATTTCACATCATCATGTGATGGCAAAGGAATAGAGCAACTGAGTCTCAGGCGAGGCAGCCCATGTCAGGATGATTGCTGGAGGAAGCAAGATGGAAGAACATCCATTCATAAATTTCCCACTTTAAATTAAAAAAACCCAAAACAAACAAACAAAAAAACCCAAACAAACAACTTTTTTTTGTACCAGTTGCGTTACCTTGCGTGGACACCTGGCCACAATCCAAAAACAAACTTACAATGCATTGCAATGCTGGGATTTTGATATCCAGTGAACAAGGTGGTCAATCAGGTCACTCACCAAATGTTTTCATAGGCTCTATCAACTCCAGCTTAAACATCTGACCTTTCTCTAGATCTTTTAGCATTTTGGCAACTTCATAATGCCGACAATCTGACACATTTTTTCCATTTATAGTCTCTATGTGGTCACCCACGCAGATCATTTTGTTTTGGTCCATAAGGCTGCCTTCTTTGATTCGCTATTGTTTAAAAAAAAAAAATAATAATTAGAAACATTTCTTTAAAAGGTAAAGAGGTGAGACCACAGAGTTTCAAGAATGTCAGTTAACATTATCAATAGCATGGAGCTTGTTATAACAGCAGTGCATTTTTTCTGTAAGATTTTCATAAAACATATTTTGGAAAGCATTATTTGTCAAATAAAGTATTTTAGTGAGCATTGAATATAAAATCACCAGAAAAAAAAAAAATCAATCATACTTTAAAAATTAAGGTTTCTCAACTACCTAATTTTTTGTGCTTTAATACTGAACCCAAATATGTCAGTAATATGAAAGTTTTATTGAGTTTCAGGGGTTTATTTTGATTTAATAGCTTGACAAGCATAGGAACAGAACATTCCTCTTTTCAACAATAGTCCAGGGACATGAAAAAAATGTGTGTGATATACTAAAAATTAAATACTATAAAGAGTTAGTCTTAATAAGACCCATCTATAGTGATAAAACTTCTACAATTTTCCTTACCAAGCTATAGAGCTGCATATTAAAGTATTTCATCTGAAGTAACAGTAAAGAATAATAAATTATTCTAAATGCCATCTTATGGAATACAAACAGTCTAAAGATCATAAAATGTAACAAATTAATATTGATAGTTTTTGTGAAGTGGAATTTAAAAAGTAAGAAAGCAATCTTTAAAATATCTCTGATTTGTCAAGTCAATTAAAACATTCTTAGAATTTCATCTTTTATTGTTATGATATGCTGTCATAATTGTCTCTCATGTGCCTAATTCATGTGAGCCATTATCCTATGGCTATTTAATCGAAAAGCTGTGGCATAATAGAATATCTTATATTTTGCAGCCATAGGAATTTCATTCTAATACCTTCCTGAATAACATACTTTTCAATAAAGACTGATGTTGTTCAGGATAACTTTGAGACAACAGTGAGACAAGGGAGATAAACATATTGCCACCTACGACTCTAACACCTAGCCTAGCTGCACCACTATGTCAGAAACCTGCTTCTAGTTTATGTGTGAACATCTGAGCCCACATATGTGCCTCCATCTGAGAGAGTCAGTGGGAAGTGTGATAGTGCTCAGTGTCCTATAATACACTGCAACAATTTTTAGCTTCAGGCGGAGTTTAACTCTTTCTAGCACTTCTTTCTTTATCCTAGATTCAAACCGACAGGAAGCCTCACAGTGAAGAGGGGGATAACGTACACACATCAGAAACCGGGTCCCAAATAACTTGTGTTACCAGGTGCCAGGATTCAAAAGCATGCCCACCAGACTTCAGTTAATGTTTAGTATACATGTTGAATTTATTCACATTTAGCTTTTCTTCTTCACTTAGATCCTAACACCAAAACTGCTTAAGTAATATTCACTGGCTGCTATTTTTTAATATGACTTAGTCCTTATCATCACTCCAAGTTAACTGACTAGAGATAGTCAAGCTACATTATCACAGTAAGATGCAATTGATATGCCTGCATTTCAAGTGCTCTGCAGTCCATTTAGAAGCTAGGATCAATATTTCCTAAGCAATGAGTAAAATTAATTTCATCACCCCATTTTATAATGTCTCCTTTTACACCAGTCAGTCATGCTTCAAGTTCTACTGTTATTTTTTGAATGGCTAATGTAATTCCATAATACATCTTCCCATCTGGCTATGTACCCAGAAAACAGGTTTGTGAAAATAGAATGACACGAAGTTTTCCTCTTAATAAGGCAAAGCAACGTTAGACTCCATAGGAAAAGAACCCGCAGTTCAGAGTGTCAGGTTTAAAAACTGGCCGGGTTGTGTATCAAACCTAGAAACTGCCCTGTTATTTGAAATACAATAAAATTACTAAAGCCCATAACATCTTTCAACAACCTGCACTTAGGTAAATGTAATATTAGTTGTTAATTAATAATGGAACATAGTAACAATTTTTCAAGGAAAGTAAATATGTAAACAGAAAGAATTTTGTCAAACTTTAGAGATAGTCTCAGCTTTTACTTTTGCATACGTATTTTCTATACTGCTTTAAAAAATTCATTAGCTAAGTATGCAACGGCAACAAAGTAAGCTCCTAGAAATTCCTTTAAACTGATGTATTCCCACAAAGACTGCACCACTTTCATTATACTGCTTGTTAGACCTGCACAAGGACAATGATATATCTGTTCAGACAAGTTTCATCCAATTTACTGGAAAGTACAGTTTGTCTTGTTAATGCGGTGAGGGTTTTCCAGTCTGCTCCCATTACACAGTAGTCTATGGGATGGCTGTTCTCTCTCCCCATATTACCAACCAAGCACAGAGAGATTAACGCTCTGTACAGTGCTGCACACGTGAACTTTAATCACTGAAGCAGTGCTTTCAATGCCTTCTTTTAAAATGCCACATAAGCAACTGCGTGACTGAATGTTATGGGATGCTACCACTAGAAATTCAGAGTTCTGTGTCTATAACATAAAAATGAGCCTATGATTTTGTCAGACCGCTTACTGAAACCTCCACTGCATCTCGGCTTTCTCAAGCGTGATCTCAATCACGTTCTTCCACAACAAAGACAAGCAAACCTATTCCTAAACCACATCTTGTATTATATCCATGGAGCTAAGAAATGAGTATAGAACACAACCCCTCCATACGAGGAGCTTTGTTTACAATGAGAACAGCGATTGAGACAGCAGTAATTGAAAATAATTGCCAATGCTTCACTAATATTGGATAACTGGAGTAGATTAGAGCAAAGCACCTAAAAAAAGGCAGAAAATGTGATTCAGTTTCCTAATACCTATTCTAGCAAGAAGGGTTGCATCATTTCTCCAGCCTCTACTTGTCTCAAAGCATACTATCTGGAGATCACATAGAAGAGGAGGAAGAAAGAAATTATGATTAACATATTGTACATGTCACTGTCCATAGTTGCTACTCAAGTTAATTGTGGTAAATGTGGTATGTTAATCCATATCCTTAGCACCTTTTAATTCATCCTACCTAAGGCAACAGTATTGGAAAGCTGAAAAAGCACTGTACTTACACCTATTCTTATACAGCACAAAAGCTTCTATCCTGTGAACAGTCATAAAGACTGAAAGAACTCGATCTCATTATCACATGAGTGACAGATGTTCTATAAGCACCTAATCAATGACATCAGAAAACCACTCAAAAAAAAAAAAAAAAAAAAAAAAAAAGAGGGGGCAGATGCAAGCAGTATTTAACACCTACCACTTCAGGGTAGGTCGGAAAACACAATGGTCACATTGTAAAGCTGATACACATTAGAGAAGCAATGAACAAATGAACTAATGTTGAATGACGTGCAGTACAGAAATAGCTGAACTAATTTTGAATTTTGTACCTAAAGCAACTTTAGTTTTTATTTATCATATATATGACAATAAAAGATTTTATAGCTCTAAAGGATCATTAAAACAATAATTGTTATAGTAACAGAAGCTTCTATAGAACAAAGTATTTCATTGGAAACTAAATTTACCTTTATAAACGCACAGCCAGTTCCGTTGTCTGTAATGGTAAGCCCAAGCACATCATCGGTTTTAAGAATTTCCACTTCTTTTCGTTGTCCTTTTATGTGGGCAAATATGAAATCCTCAAGGCCAATTTGTGCCCCTAAGAGCTTGTCCATATCAACTTTATGAGTGTTCAAAGTACAAAACATGATCTGTGCGGGAGGAAAGCAAACACATCATATTTAACCGAATATTAGGTTTAGTGAGCTTGACAGGAAGATGAAAGGAGAGTATAGTTCTGGCTTCTCTCACGGATCCATAGCTGAAGTGATGATTACTCTCCTTCTCCAGTTGCCCCAGGACTGCGTCTCCACCCACACACACGACAAGAAGCATCAATAGCTCAAACTGCAGGTAGGAGCTGGCAGGAAGCAAAGGAGAGAGACATTCCTGTGTGCACAGCCTCTCATGGCTCATCTCAGCACACCAGCTCTTGCACGGGCATCTCCAGCTGGAGCAGAACAGCTTGTTCCAGAAGTTAGAATGAGCAAACCGAAGAGCTACCACCATCTTCTGCTTCATCATTCACCCACCTCAAATGCCACAGGATTCAAACATTGCTAGGGACTGCTTCAAAATGTAACTGCTTGAAAAGCTTCATGAAAAAAAAGGTAGATCATCAAAACAAAAATGTCAGGAGAGAGCATGAAATGTTGTCTATTGCTCCACATGTTGCACCATTAGCTCAGAGCACATTCTCTCTGACAAGGTTGCTTAGTTTCCTACCCTTCCTCCAGCATAACCGGGGGTCACCTCTGTTACAGCTTATTAAAAGCAAGGCTTAAGAACAAGGGCAAATTTTTTCTTCATAGATCAGACTTCCTGAGGGACTTCCCTTCAGCACTGGGTGTTAGGCACTCTTTTTCTTCTTTTTCTACCTACATTTATACTAGTGGTTCTTCAACAGGGAGAGAGCTTTATTGTCCTGGGCACGGACAGGATGAGACTGACCCAGCTGGACTGCTTGGGGCAGGGACAATGCCTTTCCCCGCCATGGTGCCACATGGGGAAATCTGGCCAGTCCGAGCAGGCTTCCGGCTTTCAGCAAGTACAGGCTGTGCTGAACAGCCTAGCTAAAAAAGAAAAAAGCAAACTCTAAAGACCATATTTCACACACAACTGGAAGCAGGGGACAAGGAGACTTGCCACCCCATTTGTCCCTTCAGCACAGGTGGCAAAGCCCCAGCTGCAAACTATCACACACAGGCTTTGCTGCCAGCAACATCCACACGGCTCTGACACAACAAGAGATAAAAGCAGATAATTTTCTACCCCCTGCCTACATCTGCTGGACATTATTTTCCTTGAGAGCGCACCTTGGACCCCCCTGCAGCTCCAAACTGGGAAGTGGAAAAAGCCAACACATGAAAAGAAGTACACAGTGGGAAGCCAGCCTGGTATCTGAAGAAAAACAGCAGCAGGATGTCGCTCTGTGTCCTTCATCTTTTGCTGCTGCGCTAGTGACGGTCCCTGGGGAGCAGCAGGCCAGGCCAGCTGCCCCAAAACCCAGGCACAGACCTGTGCCCACCACCTGCCAAACCCCCCAGAGCTTCCCTGGCGATGGAGGGTCTCCTTCTGCCGTCCCAGCTTCCCTCACTACGCCTGTAATAGTTACAGGGTTTTCTGCACCAGAACACTTCAAATGCCTTTTCTTTCCTTCTGGCATCACTGGATGACAGCACAAAAACGGAAACAAAAGTCACCAACCTATTCAAACCTATTCCAGGTCAAATGAGTGGTGAACACTTTTCCTAATGTATTTCACAGAGAGCATTAATGTTTCATAAGGTTCTATAACTAGGGGACTATTGGTTTTAAAAAATGAAAGTTTAGTATGGAGATGGTGTTTCTTGATGAGGAGGTTCTAGTTTAGTTGTTGGTTTAAAAAAAACCAAACCACCATATAAACCCAACAGCCCTACTTCAAAGGCTAATTGCTTATCTCATATAATCCATCAAACACCCACTGCAATCTAACACCTTACTTTAACAATGAGAGTCGTAACAGCACACCCTTAACAGACATTAGTTTTATTCTCTCAGGTAATTCAAAGTTTTTCAGTTAACCAATACTCACACAGTAACATCACCTAGGGAAATTCAGCTGGGTTTAAGCAGAAAATTAAATTTTACTTTATAAATAATAATAATCTCCAATAATTAGTATTTTTTTAAACAAGAAGGCTCATTTCAAACAGACTATATAAAGTTCACGTATACATTTTCAGCTCTCTCAAGCAATCTAATAACTTGGCTTGCAACATAACTTACAACTGCAACTCGGTTCTTGTTCTTACAATGAACAATGAGCACGATGTCTTCACATTTTAGACATTAGCATCCTTCATCTGACCTTGTCAAAACAGACAATCAACTAGTAACCAGTCACACCTTTGAATAGATAAAATTGGCAACAGAGAAGAAATGTGATATTTAGAAACTCGATCCAGAGTTTCTCTTTTTAGACCTTCATCTGGATGGCATTCCTACTACAGCCTATAAGTCTGCAGAATTTTCTGTGAGTCAGTTCTGTGCTAACCACACGGCTGAGAAAGCATCAGCTAGTCAAAAATAAAACTTAAATCATTCTTTATCCTCTTTAGTGAACAACTGCTTTTTCTCAGAACAGATACATGCAAAGAGTAATGTACTAAAGATGTATCTATCCAGGGTAATATACAGTTACACCATCTATCAGCTACAGCACAGCTTTATTTGTACATGACTGGGACCTGTCAATTCAAAAATTATATTTTTTCATAGTTTTTACATACGTTTAAAGAGGTACCTAATAACAGATCATACACTTAAACAGCCACTATAGCACACCTTCTATTCACCCAATGTTTGTTTTATTTTTTACAGTAATTTTCTTACCCAGAAATGAAGCAAGAAAAAAATTCAATTTGCAATTTTCTGTTTGTCTTTTCTCTCCTTACCCTCAACCTTCATATGCATTTGATCTTTAACTCAGCATACCAGTACTGTGACATTTCATGCCCACTTCACAAGATATTATAAATCATAACTATTACATCAGTCACAAAGTATCTAGGATATCTCCTTCACTCAGAGTTATCTTACGCGGCACAGAACAAGGAAATTCCATTCGGCTGGCACGGCCTGGGGGCTTATGCACAACCTAATAAAACAGATTTGTCAGATAAGATTACTACCAACTTATTCCCTGCCTCAGTATTTTCAATAGGAAGGGACTATATTAACCAACAAAACCAGGGTTACACTGTGTTATATAAAGAAATTGTATTAGGTAAGAAAAAGAGGATTACACTGTGCATTATATAAGGTATATATGCAGCACCATATTGCATATCCTATACATTAATTACATTCTCCTCTTCCATATTAAGCCTACACCCTGAGAAGAACTCAAAAATAAGTTGACTGACAGATTACATCCCCCAAAGCTATTAAAAGTGCTTTTAAAATCAGTAGATCTCAGATAACTTTACAGAGGAGACAATAATAATCACTTTCTCTATTCAAAAGGTGGGGAAATGGGAATTCTACTTCTGAGCAAGATGTAACACCCACTAATATATTTCCCTATATATACAGGCATCATTATATCAAGAAGTCACCAACGCATTTTCTAGGTACCTTACTCACTTTATCCTCCCTGAGGAAAATGCAGGAGCCTTGACTGGCTACAGCAACAGGAAGAACAAATAAAGTCCTCAGCTCTAGTGTTCTTGTGGTGCTCTATTAGGTATGCAACTTTGCCTCCCCAAATACATTCAAAGTACTATAAAATTAGCATTCTGTGATTTATTGTTCCTTTTTTAAAGCCAGAGTGCACAAGAATTACAGTGTAAATTCTTCCATACAGCTTAAAAGTATTTGAAAAACAGCCCATTAGCACAGCAAGCACCACACCTAATACGGGCAAGAAATTTAAGCATTGCTTAGGGGAACAGCAAGCAAACAATTGTTGCCATAGGGTTGGGAGGAGGTGGTTTGTAGGGAGTGTTAAATTTGTTCATTTGAAGTTTTCAATCTGTAGGAGATTGTGAGATTGTGAACAATTCAACAGATAAGCATATACTCTTAAACTTCCAACACTGTGGTGATGAGGAGGAGGATTTCACAAGCTGACCCTTTTCTCTAACCTCCTAACATACACTTCAGATTTTTTCTTGTAATAAGGTCACTTTTATTCAGGAACCTACATTTCAGCATAGTGGCTTACTTTTCAATACTCTTTCATGAAAGTCTAAATGAAACGGGTTTAAATCAAATACTTCAGTGAAAGTTTAACGTGACACAGCCTCCCAGTATACTTAACTGCTTAGCATGAGGAGGCAAGGACAGTGGAGAAACAGCCCAGACACCAGCTCAGCAGCTGAACTCCTGTTACTGGAAGAGACAAAGGGAGCTGCATTTCTGCGCTTGCTGCTGCTGGGAAGGTCTCCCTTTTCTCCTGTTCCCCTTATGAAGCAAAATTCCTTCCACTGTGAAAGAAACCCCAGCCTACACAAGCACTTGACAGACACACCCGCTGAGCATTCAACTTACCTCACCAGCCCCACCACACTTCACCTTCCAGAACAAACCAAATAATCAAAAGTGTAAATTAAGAGTACACAAACCAAAAGTCCACATAAGCTTCTGTGGTTTCCACTCCCTTCTCACCTGATCAAGAAACACCCCTGCTACCGCTGGACTTTAATAACCACACTCCCAGTGCCCGATTAGCTACTTTGAATCCTTTAAAGCCCTGCCATGTGCTCTCACAGGAGCACACCAGCACCAAGTGCTTTAACAGACACACATTGTCCTTTGGTCAGTGCTCATTTTTTTATCATGCAGGCTGCACTCAGCACTTTCACCCTTACAGGGAACATACCGTTCCCCTCTACACTTCCCAATACTCACAGTGGAGTAGTAATCCTAAATGGCCAAGACCATAACCAAATACTTTTTCCAACTACTTTTCCTACTTCTTCTATTGAAAAAAATGGGGAAGATATTTGTGTTATTTTTGCAAGTAGAAACATACACGTAACAGTGTTGTTAGCTCAGAATTGCATGGGTTTTTTTTTTTTTTAGCTTTGTGCTTCCTTGTTGAAACTTTGTTGAAGAAATCAAGTCGAAAGCTAAGAACAATGCGATCTACCACAAACAGCACTCATATTAATGATACAGGCAGTCCGTTGCTAGAGGCCACCTTCACTCCTCCTCCCTTTGGAAAGAACATTCAGTTTGGACCAGGAAAAGAAGAAATGCTAGTCATGGTAAAACTCAGAGAAACAGGCAGAAATGCAGGCTGAATGCCAGGTTCAAAAGGGATAATCGAGATATATATTCACCTAGGAAGATGGATGAAGGACAAAATACCTAGACAAGAAAAGATGAGTACAGGAAAAGCCTCAGACAGCTGCTGTTAGGGGTCACTTCTTCACAGATGCGCAGCAAACATCATAAGAGTGAAGGAGTGCTCCCTCTGAAGCTATACCTGTCTGTTCTGTCCCCATCCTACCCTACTCGTGATCCAGGTCTGCACAGAAGTTGTTGTCAGTGTCTGTCCAACAAATACTGTGTTTTATACAAGCTTTGCTCTGTCACTCCTGGAAGTCAATCACAGATCCTGGAAAGGATTCTCCAGCAGAAACTAAACTCAGTGGGTCCTGGGAGATGTGATACAAAGAGGAAACGAGGTGCTGTAAGCCTGCGGAATCAAAAGAAGTGACAGATTACAAGTATAGCTCTCCTGAACTGTACTAAAACACTTAAGGAGGAACTTACCCAAGAACCTATACCCTTGCCTACACTGCAGTAAACTCACATATCGTATTAAATTAATTCACTTCTGCAACTGTTAGCCCAGTGCTCTCTGCACTGAGTTCTTCCTCCCGTCCTCCTCCCCCCCTATTTTCCACCTCAGTCACTACGGGGCAAGGGCAGAGATCTCTGCGATAGTACCTGTTTCCGAAGGCATTCAGGTATCACACTGCCCATAGGCTTCAGGGTAGCTAGGTCACAGAAACCTTCCTAGACAGATAACACCCACAAATGGCATTTGAGTACCTCAGTGTCTTTCAGTTCACTGAGGTGCAGCTTCTGGCATTATTCTTTACACCAAACCTGTCCAAAAGCAGCTTTAATTAATAGAGAATACCATTTAAAATGTCTAGTCTTTCCTCACTTCCAGCAAGCTCAGCAGCTGCTAATAAACTCACGTTTCATGGCACCTCCTGCTATTCATTCATCTATCCTATTTTATCTTTTCCATCCAAAATTTTGTTGCAAAACTCTCAGATTCAAGTTCTTCACTCTGCTGCGCCACCTTTAGACCAGGAAATATTTTTGATCACTGTTGTCATTTTGTACAACTTAGTTTCTTAAACCCAACTGAATTTCTTGAGTAAAAGATTTCATTTCAGTGCTTCCAGCAACAATTCTCCATCCATTTTTACCAATAAAAAAAAAATTAAAAACAAACAAACAAACAAACAAACAACCCACCCCAAACCAAACAGGAATGGGACAGTAGAGAGGAAAGAGGAAAGAAGAAAGAAACATCTCTAGTTTAGCACAAGGCTGGCAAGAGAAGCCCATGAATCGTGGGGTGCTTACTCTAAAACTTTTGGGGGTGTCAGATTATACATCTAGCAGGAGAAACGGGAGTGCAGCATTCATATAAAATTTAATTTTCTGGTGAATGCTGTTCTTCCTCAAGTCGTTGGAGCCAAAAGTTCAGTAACAAAAGTTCAGCAATGAAAGGAAGAAAACTAAAACAGAAGAGAATCTAGCAATTACAAGAACTAGAGAGTAAAAGATAACTGGAGATGGAACAGAACAAAAGGGGAACAGCAGCTCAGTGTAGAAAGAAAACAGAGAACCAGAAGGTCAGAAAGCAGCTGGGAAGGTCTGGGACATACGTGCATTGGCTGGCAACTGTACTGGTACTTCTTAATCACTTAATGGAACAGTGGCTGGTTAAACTGTACTCACTGCCACTTTTCCTTTACAATGTACTGCTGGAAATGCAGCTAGGTCAGGCCACAGCAGACTCTCAGAACAAAGCCTGTAGCAGTAGTCTTTACTACTGTAAAAGAGCCAGCTACAAATAAGAAAGCAAGTAAACTGTTCAGCCATATGTAGGCATAAGGAAACATTAGCACTTTGTTTCAGTTTGCCACTCAGAGGTTAAGGTTCATAGAACCACATAGGAAGAACTCGATATGGCCACTGCCTTTTAACTAAGAGAAAAGAATGCATTTACAAACACAAATGAATCACTATCCAAACAATGTTTAAGACTTGGCTCAGAAAAAAGGATCAGAAAGGCAGCAGAGTTAAAAAAAAAAAAATAT
>NW_010138064.1:1484-15734 GCF_000699245.1 Pterocles gutturalis | reverse complement strand
ATGTCATCAGACTCTTCAGTGATAAATATGACAACATTTAATGCTTGTGCAGTTAAAACATCAAGTGTTCTCTGAATTTAGGCAGAGCCTTGCTTAAAATATAGTATAGTCACAAGGAAAGAAAGGAATGTGTGTTTTTTTTCTGTAGTAACTTTTTAAAATTGTAAATTGACTTTGTTTTGGGAGCACTTCTCATCCTTCCTTTATGTAAAAAAAGAAAAGGAAAAAAGAATGGAGGAGAGATTTTTATTATTATTATTATTATTATTTGTTATGCGAGCTAATACTTAATTTCAGAGAACAGCTATGGCTATAGTAGACTACTTAAGGTTTGAAAATTTTACGTTTCAGGAATTTGAAATTCTGAATAGATTTTAAGTACAGTAATATTTTCACAGTAGCTAAAGCTATGGAATTTGTTAAATGTCACCAAATTTCATTTCCTTTTCATAGTAAAGCTTTCTTGAAATTTATTTTTTTACATACTAGACATCATCTGTGGCTTTAGTATAAATAGTTAACACCAACCTGTAGTTTTCTATGTGGACTCAGTCTTGTTTCTTCTGTATCACATCTCTGAGTTTCTTAAGAAAATGATTACTCTTTCATCTCTTAAAGTTCTATATTCATTTGCTACTTCATGTTTTTTGTATAAAAGGAAGCTTGGCTAAATATGAGGAAACAGAAGCTCTTGTTACCGATTGCTGTTATTTGGGAGGTGGGAGGAGGACAGTTTCAGACAAAAGAACCAACTAACTTTTGGATGTAGGTGTTTGCATGGCATCAGTAATTTGTTAACTGTACACAACTCCTGTTGAAACAAAAGGACACTTGGAGGTGCTCAGAGCCCCTGGAAATTGGTTCCTATTCTGAACCAGTTATGTGATATTTCGTATGTGTATATAAAGCTGTTCATGTTTCTTTGCCTTGCTTTCGCTGTCAGACTGATACGGTGCTCAGTTACAATCTGCTTTTAGATGTTAAATCTGAGCTTAGATGTTAAATTATTACTTACTGTCTTTATTTAGCTTCAGTTTTGAATGAATACTTATTCTCGTTAAAGATTATGCAGATGAAGAATCCAGTTCTACCAAATACATTGATAAAACATCACAGATAAAGCTCCTGGACTCTTAAGAGTACAGGATCTGCCCTACCTCTGAAGTGATGGAATCTCCTTCTCAACAGCTTTTTGTACACAAATTAGATTGAACTCAGGGCTGGGCTATACCTAATCCTGCTGTACTGCAGGATTTTGGATGAGTTTTTCTCACTCACCCTTATCAGAGGGATTATTTGAGTATGAATGTCTCTAAGTCAGGTAGGAACTTCAAAATGTAAAAAATCAACAAAGCTTTCTTTTTTTCTTTTAAAGTTTCTAGCCATAACTTAAACTATCGTGATGATCTAACCACCCGTCTTTTACACAGATAACACCCTGGAATTTCCAGGAGATTCATAAATACTTCTGAACTACAGAGTATTGACTTAAAAAAATACTAATTCTTGGTTTAAAGCTGTAAGATAGCTGCCTACATCTTTTTTTTTTTTTTTTTTTTTTTTTTTTGTGGGCTCCACTACTTAATTTGCCATTATCACAGCTTTCTGTGCTGGATATTCACCAGAACCTGTACAGTGTTGGGACCAGTTTGATGGGACCTTGTGCACTCTAGAGTGTCTCTTTAGGTGAGCAGGCTGGGCCTTTTAACCGTCCTTTGCTTCTTGACTTTATTATTCATCCTGAGAATCGTATCGGAGCTCTTACATTTGCTGGCAGCTTTCATACATTTGCAAGAACTGGAATCTTCTGTGGGTGCTCTGCATTTTTAGTTCAGCTCTTCTAGGACAAATCGCAGTGGAATCGGGCACTGGCCCAGCACCTGGCTCCCTGAACAGCTTTTTGTTGCTGGCTTGAGCTGGTCATCTGGTTAAAGGACCACCATAAAAACATGCTGTGCTGCTCCTGTCTTCCACCAGTGTCCCGAGGCACAGCCTACATCTCCATCCCTCAGCAGTTTCAACAGCTGTTTAATATACTCAAAGACTTCTCTGTATGCTAGTGAGAAGTGAATGCAAAGTTTGTTTTTCTCCCTATGGTTTGCTAACAGATGACCCGTCAGAGTTAATGGACTACTCAGACAAGCTGTCAAACACTAGTAACTAACTTTTATTTCAGAGTTGCAGGAGCTTATGCCACTTACTCTGGGTTTAATCTTAATGAAGACCATAAGAGGTAGCAGAGCAAAAATACTAGTCCCATGTTCAGGTCCTGGTACAGAAAGAGTCCCCACTTTAAAAATCTGTTCTACATAATCAGATTCCCCAAAATATATAATATCCTTACAATTTAAATACATGCTTTATATTTACTTTGGTTGTTTCTCCCACTTAGGTAACCAGATGTTGAATTTTTTTTGTCTGCTAGATTAAAGATTCTTCTTCTAAAAGAGTTTTCATCCCATACGAGCTTTTGATCTGCAGGGATAATTAACAAACGTGTTCCTCTTGGGGAGATGAGGAAGCTAATGTTACTACATTAAAAATGCTTCAGATCATTTAAAAACTGAATAGTATATGACACTTTTAATTCTATTTTTGGGTCATCATAAATCAGTTTCTGCTTCTAGCCATCATATAGAAATTTGAAAATACAGAATTCCAATCGATCAGGTCCTTGTTCGTGCGATTCAATGATATGATCACTGTTTGCTGAGTAAGGATTAGCAACACACTATGTATTCCTCATTATATGCTTAAAACATATGAAGATATTTGTAATTGCACCTAGGTAACAAACATGACAAGTTTTAGAGTGAGGTAGCGTGCGATCGTTTTACACAGATGCTTGCCAAACTGCATCCTCTTCAGAAGTCAGGCTGTGTCTAATGGCTCGAGTGTAGGGAGGCTCAGTTCTTGGACTGCAGCTCTGCCAGGAGCGCCAAAGAAAATCTTCATTGTTTCACCGCCAATGCTTGCGATATTTAATCTCCCAGATGGATGGTGGGGATCAGGATTCCGGTAACCCCATAAGTAGTAGTTATTAACATGTACTGGCTTAGTTCAAGATTTGGAATCATGCTCCTGTGTTTCTGGGCTGCAGACTGTCTGTTGTGTGTGTATTCCTTTGACTCTTCTTTTTCCAGCATTGTCCTCATCTTTCCTGATCCAACAGTCTAATAGTTGGGTGAATGTTAAGATTAAAATAAGCAGCAGCATGAATAATACTGATCCGAATTTTGAAACCTCTATCTGTCCACTTTTCCCCTCCTTCTTAGAGATTTTTTTGAGTGATGCTCTATAATATCTTTATCTTTCCTGATCCAACAGTCTAATAGTTGGGTGAATGTTAAGATTAAAATAAGCAGCAGCATGAATAATACTGTCCACTTTTCCACTCCTTCTTAGAGATTTTTTTTGAGTGATGCTCTATAATATCTTTTAAAAAGCCCCCCAAAAGTAGGGGGATAATAGCCAGCCCTCATTCTCAGTAAAATGAATACCACTTGTTGGATTCTGGTCACAGTGTGTGGCTTGTAAAAAAAAAACTCAACTGACTACAAAGTTCACGTATCTCATTCTTATGCATTCTCCTCTTGTTGATATCCAGGATGCAGTTCTGTCTGGAAAACGGTACCTGGTGAGATGCAGTTCAGATGCTCATTAAGCAGTAGAGATTCCAAAACAGATCCGTGGTAGCATGGGGATGGGTAACAGCATGGCACAAATCTGTGTAAAAATCCTTCTTGTACCTTTGTGCACGACTGAGTTAGTTTAGCTTTCACAACCTGTCCCAAATCTGAAGTGTCGAATATCTGGAGAAGATCTCAGGATATCTGTCCATGAGTATAAATAAGCAAATCAGCTTGGCACCTGGTAAATAATTTCAGCTTTAGAGGCCAAGGTTATACTATTCACATTAAGTTTGGATAGCAAGTCTATCACTTCAGGAAATAATATTGAACTGAAAAAAAACATATTTTTTGGCAAAGAGAAGATGGGCCTTCAAATGTAGTACAGAGACAGAGTGTGGGCTTTTGATTCATGATGGATACTTGGTACTGCTGATACTGAGAAGCTTAATAAATCTGTCTTAACAGAAGTTTCACTGGGTGTTGAATTAACTGGCTTTATTTCTGTTTGCATTTTGATGACCTCTGTAAAGAGAAAGTGTCAAACTTGTGGTCATCCTTAAATTATATAGAATTAAAATAAGACTTGTTGCCATAACCAGGGTATTTTGTGCAGACCTGAAGCTTTCTCAAAGGTACAAAGTCCTTAAGCAGTGATGTGTGGTTATAGATTTTTATAATAATAAAGACATCAGCACTGCAGTAAGAATGGGTTTTTTGGGGGATGGGGGGGGGCGGTCCTGCAGAATTTCTGTGCACAAACTATTGTAGCGATGTACTCTGAGAGTGTTCTGACTGCTCTAAGGTCCTCTTAATAGCTGACCAGGCTTCTTCCAGTGATGTGTTTTGGGAGGTTGTAGAGAAAGGTTAGTGGGCTGCTTGGTCAATAATGCTGAATTCTCAGAACCTTTCTCCATGGAAGCATGCTAGTTACAAAGAAGCTTTCGGGAGAGATTTGTGACTCCTAAGCAGCATCTCTAGCCAAGAGAAAGAAAACAATCAATACTTGTTATTTCTGGTCTTCAGGGCTCAAATCCTGATGGTGGATGGGCTTGAAATTCATCTTAGCTTCTGCTACAAAATTCTGTGTCCTGACAGACTGTTGCACTTCATTGATGTGGATGAATTATTCATTGGAGCTGGGACTGTAAGACACAGGAGAGAGAATGGAGCAACATGTTAAGCTAAAACATCTGTACACCAGTATGAGGAATACACAGGAGGAACTCTGTCAATGTATGTCAAAAATGGTTGATGGGCATTGCAGAGATCATAGAATCACAGAATGGTTTGGGTTGGAAGGGACCTTAGAGATCATAGAGTTCCAACCCTCCTGCCACGAGCATCAATGTTGGGAGATAAACTGCAGCACTGGAAAAGAGAGAAATGTGGTTCAGGAAGGGGTGGAGGCATGATGCTGAACATTACCAGTGTCTGCATTTCCAAAGCTTGGGAATCACAGAGTGGTTTGGGTTGGAAGGAACCTTTAAAGACCATTTAGTCAAATCCCCTGCCATGGGCAGGGACACCTTCAACTAGATAAGGTTCATTTGAGAAGGGGTAGATTTAGATTAGATATCAGGTAGAAATTTTTTACTATGAGGATGGTGAGACACTGGCACAGTTTGCCCAGAGAAGCTGTGGATGCCCCATCCCTGGAGGGGTTCAAGGCCAGGCTGGATGAGGCTTTGAGCAACCTGCGCTAGTGGGAGCTGTCCCTGCCCATGTGAAAAATTTCTTCTTTAGTATCAATATAACTGACCCTCTTTCAGCTTTAAAACCATCACCCCTCGTCCTGTTGCTACACGCCCTGATCAAGAGTGCCTCCCCATCTCTCCTGTAGCCCCCTTTAGGTACTGGAAGGCCTCCGTAAAGTCTCCCTGGAGCCTTCTCCAGGCTGAACAACCCCAACTCTCTCAGCCTGTCCTCATACGGGAGGTGCTCCAGCCCTCGGACCATCTTTGTGGCGTCCTCTGGACCCACTCCAACAGGTCCATGTCCTTCCTGTGCTGAGGACCCCAGAGCTGGATGCAGCACTGCAGGGGGGGTCTCACAAGAGCAGAGTAGAGGGGGAGAATCACCTCCCTTGACCTGCTGGTCACGCTTCTTTTGATGCAGCCCAGGACATGGTTGGCTTTCTGGGCTGCAGGCACACACTGCTGGGTCACATCCAGCTTTTCATCCACCAGCATCCGCAAATTATGAAGTCTGATGGAAATGGGCAGTATGTGCTAGTTGAGTATCTCTTGGGAAAGTAACATGGGAAAACTTGAAAAGACAAAGTTAATGGATTTTTTCTTTTTCTTCCAGAGGACAGAATTTGTATTTCAGAATGTACAGTGTGCTATTCCTGGGTTACAGTCAGGTTTGTTAGAAGTGGTTAAAAATCTTAAAGGTAATTCAGGCAAAAGTGGCTGTGGAGTTGGCGTTTGGTGCTCTGAAGAAAGCAGGGAGATGAGAGGAGCAGAATAAGGACCTCAAAAGGCAGTTTTGGTGAGTGTGGCTGTTGGTGCCTGGGTCTGTTTGGGAGATGATGGGTGGGATAACTGCAGACTGGTGCTTTTTTTTCATGGCACAGCAGCAACCTCCTAATGTGAAGGAAAAATGGCATAGTGAGGACTTGTAAGGATCAGTCAAAGTGAAACTGCAGAAATTGGAAGGAAAAACACATGATTAAGTGTGAAAAGATGAGGAGATGGAGAAAAAATGCTGGATGATTCAGAGAAAAATTATGCATTGAATGTTTTCTTTGCCTCACTATATCTTTTTACAAGCAAAAGAAGGAAACAAAGTAAATTATCACAATGCAGCAGAAAAGATGTGCTTGGAATAGCTATTGTTATGTAGCCAGAGAGGGTATTTTGAGGGACACCACATATTTTTGCAGGGACTGTGTTTTTCCATAACTTCATTAATGACTGGAGCAGTGGAATATGTAGCCTGTATAAAAATCAGCAGTTTTCACCGACTTGAGAATACACGCAGGCACTTTTGAGGACTGTATCAGAATTTGTAATGGCTGTAATATGCAGGAAAAATGGCCTGAAATAAGAAATTTGATAAAGAGGAGTGCAAAGTGCTGTAGTTAGAAAGAGAAATCAGCCATTCAAGTACAAAATGGGGAAAGAGCTGGCAGGGCAGCAGTACAGCGGGAGCGGATAAGTTGCAGTAGAGACCATTAAATGCAAGGCGATAATAAGCTGTTGGGGGAGGAAAAAGGCAGGTGTCATTCTGGGCTAGCAGGAGAGAGGGATGGAATAAAGGAGATATTATTTTGTTTGATGTGGGGATGGTGTACCGAACTGTGTTGTTTTAGGCACAATATTAGAAGAAATAAGTCGGTTATGGAAGAGCGTTTGGCCAAAGTTTGAATCACAGAATCATAGAATCTCTCAAGTTGCAAGGGGCTCTTAAGGATCAACAAATCCAACTCCCTGCTCCTCACAAGACTACCTAAAACTAAACCATATGACTAAGAGCATCGTCCAGTCACTCCTTGAACTCTGACAGCCTTGGGGCCGTGACCACTTCTCTGGGGAGCCTGTTCCAGTGACTGACCACCTTCCCTAGTGAAGAACCTTTTCCTAATGTCCAATCTGAACTTCCCCTGATGCAGCTTCGTTCCATTTCCTCGTGTCCTGTCGCTGATCCCCAGAGAGAGGATATCGGCATGTTCCCCTCCACTGCCCCCCATAAGGAAGGTGCAGACGGCAATGGGGGCACCCCTCAGTCTTCTCCAAGCTGAGCAAGCCAAGTGACCTCCCAGCTCCTCGAAGTCTTGCCCTGAAAACCTTTCACCGTCAGTGTGCGAAAAGATGTTGTTTCTGAAAGATAGCAGGGAGAGGTGAGCAGGGAGAGATGAGCAGGGAGAGACCTCAGAGGAAAAAATACTCTAATCCCAGCCTTAAGGCAAGCTACAAGAGGAGTCTGGGGAACCTGCAGGAATAACATTGCTTATGCTCGGTCTGACTTGAAGCCGTTCCTCACACTGCGTCTTCAAGCTGTGGTGAAACTTTCTGCCTCATCCAGTGAGATAACCCCCCCTTAAACTTCAAATCTCACCTGCAGGTGCCACGTGCCCTTTCCAAGTTGTATCCACGCTTGATTTCACTGGTTTCCGATGGAAGCCCTCGGTGTTCTCCTACGTGAACGTGGCTGCCACCATCTCTTTTGGGCATGGTTCAGCCCTTCTCAGAGCACAAGGATGAAGAGGAGGGGGAGTTCAGCTCCAGCGCTGGGTTTGGATTTGGTTTTTCTCCGTTTTCCAGGTGGTGACGTTCCAACACCAAATATTGAAGGCAGCCAGAGTCCAGGAATAGCAGTTAGTCTTCCATAGAAACCATTTGATTGGCATCACTGAGCAGCAAAAAGACCCGGTGGGCTTGATGATAGATTTTGATTGCCTGGAGATAGGTTTTTCTGGCTAATCTCAAAGCAAGGGGAAGAAAACTCATCTGGTATCTTTTGTACTCGCATACATCTGTGAAAGGGGTCGTGGATATTTTGAAGAGGAGATGCAGAATGGGATCAGGCATGTAAAAGGGAAGGAAGAGTAGTGTTGGAAGTTCTCTGTCTCTAAGGGTTCACCTTGCAGGATTTGGTGTTCTTTGGAGTGTGAATATCTTTAGTAAGGAAAAAAAAAAAAACACAAACAACAAAACCAAACACCATTAATATTATTTGCTGGTAATTTATAATTATAGAAAATTGTGTGTGATGGTGCTCTGTGTGTATGTGTATTGCTCAACCCATCTCCGTTTTTAACCTAATTCGACCAAGAGCTTTCTTAAAAATGTCAAATGTCATTAAAATAGCCAGTGAGATGGAGAGAAGGGCAAGGGCGAGATGCTCTGAAATCCTCCTCCTGAAGGAAAGGCTGCAGTAGGGGTTTCTCTAGCAGTCAATAGTGAATCCGTGAGAAAAATCTTCTCACAAACATCCTGAGGGCAGGAAAACCTTCTGTGCAAGCTTCTTTTCTCAGTCACTGAAGAATCAAACTCCAAGAGCCAAGTCTGTGCGAGGCTTACCTGTGTTCTGATACCGAGCAGATAAACTTCAGCTGAGTTTGAGTCAGAAATATTAGACTATTGAAGAACTTTGGCTAATCTGGACTCTTTTGACTTCCTTTTGATGACCTTTTCTCATAAAAAAGACTTGAAAGTAAGTGCTAATGAGTTCTAGTTGCTGCTCCCCAGATCATGCTCAGCGTGCTTCCCGGGGCATTAGGGAGAAGGACCCTTTCCATAGACCCCTGGACACCTGAGACCCTCACTGCCCGCAGCTTCCACCGTGCTCCTTCAAGGGAGAAAGCGGAGCGCTGCCCAAGTGGTGGCTGCTTCAGGCTGGGCTCTCAGGGTGGAGCACAGAAACTGGGCCTGTGCTTCTCATTTTTCTTATCCAGCTTGAGATTCATCTAGGCGTAGAAACAGTTACTCCACTTGATGTTAATTTCCCCAGAAAAAAATTATCTGCTTCTCTTTAATAGGGACATGCAATCTCCTAACTTCAATTATGTTGTTTTAATACATATAGCAAAGATAATTCTCCTTAATTATTACCTTGAGCACGTGGCTGCAGATGCTGTTTACATTTTGGCTTTTTTTTTTTTCACTAGGAAATCTGCATTAGTCCTAAATATTGAAGTGTTTTTCATTATTGAGGGTGCTAACAAGTTATTCAGCCTGCGGCTTTCATGTGTCAGGAGATAAGGGCTGTAGTGACTTCATGGTTGCAAAGCCCTCTTTAAAATTAACATTGGGGAAAAACAGGACCCAACCCTGAAATAAATTAACTGGAGTCATTCCAGACACCTGCAACTGCCACGTGTAACCATCAGTCTTGTGGCTGACATATATAGCTAGAGAAACACGTTTCTGTTTGGGATGGCATTAACCAGCTGCCGGGAACCTCTGAAGCTTGAAAACAACATTGTGTGCTGCTGCTGGTGATGCATTGTCTTCTGAGATTTCTTCAACAAGGACTAATGACTGGAAAAGGTCCTCCCCGGGCAGGAGGTTCTCCCTCACTCTCTCTGCCCATCGTACGGATGTTCTTCAGCAACAGGAGCCTCCACAAGTGGTCTTCTCCCACCCATCTGGAGGCTGGAAGGAGGGCGGGGAATGGGAGGAGGCATGTTGGCAGGTTGAGTGTGTTACATAGAATCATAGAATGGTTTGGGTGGGAAGGGACATTAAAGATCATCCAGTTCCAACCCCCCTGCCATGGGCAGGGACCCCTCCCACTAGCCCAGGTTGCTCAAAGCCTCATCCAGCCTGGCCTTGAACCCCTCCAGGGATGGGGCATCCACAGCTTCTCTGGGCAACCTGGGCCACTGCCTCACCACCCTCACAGGAAAAAATTTCTTCCTAATATCTAATCTAAATCCACCCTTTTTCAGCTTATACCCATTACCCCTTGTCCTCTCACTACCCCCCTGATAAAGAGTGCCTCCCCATCTCTCCTGTAGCCCCCTTCAGCTACTGGAAGCTGCTATTAAGTCTCCTTGGAGCCTTCTCTTCTCCAGGCTGAACAACCCCAACTCTCTCAGCCTGTCCTCAGGTCTCCAAGCCTAAAGAAGCTGCTGTAAAGCAAGGGAAAACAGCGGTTTTCAGCTTTTCTCAGTTCGCAGCATGTTCTCCACCAGAAGTGCAGATGCTCAGGTGGGAAATCTGTGCTGCTTGCCCTCATCGCCTCTTCCAGGCACCTCAGTATGCGTCCATGGCCTCCAGCGACTCCATGGTGATGGGCGGAAAAACACAGCTACAGGGAAAGAAGATGAGGTCTTCCCTAGTGGGATATTCCTTTGTAGCTCTCTTGTGATAATCCATTATGGGAGTCGGGACTTCCAGCAGACGCCTTGCACCCACAGCACCCCAACCTGCACCAGGAGGGGATCTTCATGGGGAAGAACTGCAGGAATGAGCATCCCCTGTGGGAAAAAAAGACCAGAAGGAGCTGAAGCAGAGGCAAAAACAAATAAATGCAGTAAATTGTTCAGTGAACAGTAGGAAACCAAATTCTCATTTACAAAGGCTTCACATCCCATGTGTCTGCACAGGATCCCTGGCATTGAGCTCGTGCCTCTTGCACGTGCTCTGTTTGTCCTCAGACTTGCCTCTTGTGTTCCTTGGCCATGGGAAAGGCAACTTTCCAGGGCTAATTTTGAGTGGTGCCTGGGCTCAGAGCTCACAGGCTATCTGATCAGCCAGAAGCACAAACAGAAATGATATATGTTGCCTCACACTGCAGCTTGTTGAGGAGGGCACTGATCTCAGACTTTCTTTTTCCTCTACCCAACTATTGTTCTTTACAAAACATGCAGCTATTTCATACCTTTGATTTTTCACTGTCAAAGTTGATAGAAGTTGGCCACGGTACCAGTTGTGGGGACAGATGGAGAGAAAGAGCAATCACAAAAGTCCTGCGCCTTAAGGAAACCAGGCTAAAACATGGGGTATGTTTTGCATCCCAACATCTGTACAGATGTTTCTTTCATCCCTGGCTCCCACTGGAGTTGCATCCATCATGCTGCCTGTAGTCCTGCATGCACCGAGGTTGTGCTCAGCCCATAATATTTCACATTTTCCATGAATCTCCTGCAGCTTGTTAAGCAAGATAATCCTGGCTGTGTACTTCCTACAAATGTTTCTATTCATAGATCCAGCACTTGCTTCTCCTAATTAAAGGCAACACCCCCTGTTTGGGTACATTTTGTTGTCAGTAAAATGAAGGGCATCCTTAAAGTAAACTAATTAATAAGAAACACCAAAGACTATTAATATGAGATAATAACACACCTGATAACTTTGAGAAGTTGTTTTCCCACTCTAGTTAAATGAGAATTTATAAAATTCAGCTCCTAGTCTATCTGTTTTTTTCTTCCTGTTTGATGATTGTTCTTACAATATCATTCAGATCTATTAAAAAACCCCCAAACATTATTTGATATTTACCTAAGAGCATCTTTTGGCAAAGGTAAATATAATGATCTTGATGAAAATCAA
Organism: Pterocles gutturalis; assembly: GCF_000699245.1. Lineage (NCBI taxonomy): Eukaryota > Metazoa > Chordata > Aves > Pterocliformes > Pteroclidae > Pterocles > Pterocles gutturalis. The sequence continues at coordinate 4,102 of NW_010138064.1, read as the reverse complement.
GACAATTATTTAGGATTCCCAGTGACTTAATGTTGAATTTTGTCTAATGTTAAGAGTTCAGTATATTCTATGAGTTTGGAATCCAGGTGTTGTTTATTAGATTTGGAAGAGACTATATGGGAGAAATAGACAATAAGGGGCAGAGAATTACTATCATGAAATACGGTGGTAAAAATGGAGAGTGGAACAGGAGAGAGGTGGTTACAATGATCCAACCATGTTTGCACGTAGGTTGACCTTGTTCAGGATTCCCATTGAACTGGATCCTCTTGTGGACAATGACACCGTGCCCTTCGCCGTGATGAACTGGCAGACTTTGAGCCGAGCCTTTCCAACAGAGAGACTCCTTGCAAGTCGAACACAAACTTAAATATTCCAGGTCTGGTACTTTGGCATAAAAAGAACTAAAAAGGGAGCATGAAATACGTCTTACTGCGTATATACTTGTAATTGTGTATCTCGAGGGTAGCGTAGGGTGACACTTTGTTCCAGCTTGAGTGTTTTAGCTGTGCTCTGGGTATGTGGGTGGAGATGCTTTATGAATGTGTTTTTAGCTTCGTGCAGAGTTATGCAAGAGCATGTTTCATAGATGGAGGAATCCCAGGAAACACAGAGAGATTGCAGCTCCCCACCCCAGTGGACCCAAAACCTTTGCAGGAACCTCACACCTTCTCCAAGATTCAGCCCTGAAGGAGAACGAGGAGAAAGGAGCAGATTTACATGGTGGTAAAGAAAATTGGAAAAAAAACAATTTATTTCCCATACCTGGAGGGGTTGTCCATGAGATGGTATCATCCAGTCTAAAGACTCCCAGAACTGACCTGTCCTTGAGATTGAGGGAAAACATCTTACAAAGGTGGTTCCTGCTGCAGCGGTCAAACCAAAACCCAGCGTGATGGAGCCCCTCCAACAGACTGCTCCTTGAAACTTGTTTTTAAGAGTGTAGGTTATTCCATTGTATATATAAGCCAAAAAAAAAAAAAAAGGCAAGAAAAGCAACAAAGAAAGTATATTTTCAGTCTAAATTGATGGGCTGGATGCGACCAAGGGATCAATTTGTCTTGCAGAACATCATCTGTGCTAGATCAGGTGAATTAGTTGTGTGCGGAGCCACACTCTGTTCTGGACAGTGATGAGGGAGGAAGCAGAAGGAGCCAGAAAACCCAATGCTCAGGTTACAGTAATGAAGGCCAGCTAAGCAATTAGCTACATCCCATCAGTCTGTCCTGTGACAGAAGAGGCTGCCAAAGAAAATATACTAAGAGGATGCATTTTGGACCTCTTTCTGCATCTTTCAATAGTAGGTGTTGGAGCTCCCACCTCAGACTGGCCTGGGGGCTGCTTGCAGGGTAGTTTTTTGGGAGGACACCAGAGTCTGCATCTGAGCTACCTCCACAGTGGGATGACTCCAACATTTTGGACATCTTGCATAGGTTCAGTATTCTTACAGAGTCAGGTGTGGTCAGAGCCCCTCAGTCTGGGGTGTTGCAGTGTGGCTACTCACATCAGAGCAAGGCAAACCACATCATTCTGGAGTAAAGCCACAGTCTACTTCCCCATGGCTTTGTCTTCCCCATCAAGCCTGTTTATGAACGTCTTCAGTGTGTTGGACCGGCTTTTCACCTCTGCCATTCCTGATCCCAGGTCCTGGAGCATGTTTGGGAAGCAATAACTTAGCATAGATACGTGAGATTCCCCAAAACAAAGCTGATATTCCCTTCTGGCTGTTTCTGAAGTATGTTTGAAGACTCTGCAAGTCCTTACAATTTCATCTTTGTTTTTTTTCATGCTCCGAGGCTGCGCACCTCTCTACCCTCCTTCCCCTTCTTCCCACCTTCATCCATTTCGTTCCACAGAACCATTTCCATCCTCCAAATGTGAGCTTTGTTAAATTGCAGTCATAGCTCATTAGGGCCTGCCAATTCGTCTAAGCGAGCACAAAAGCTTTATTCCTTGTAAAAAGCCATTAAAGCCAGAATGCTGAAGAAGAAAGGCACCCACAGGCCTCCTCACGGGCTTTGTGAAGGGCTGCAGCACAGAAGCCCACCTGAACCTGAAAGACTCCTTCATTTAGTGACGCTTTGCACCAGCAAACTGTGCTGAATGTGTAGGGCCAGATCCAGATGGGTCTTGAGCACCACTTGTGTGCAGAACACCTCGAAGCACCTTTACAAAGCCACATCCTCACTTGCTTTTAAGGGATCTGTCCATCCAAAAAGGGGATGGCAATGGAGTGTCTTGCTAGAAAACCAGGTTTGGGGCAGCAGAAGGTGACCAAGACCTGGACCAAGGGTTCATCTTGGGATGCAACAGCTTATGGGGTCTTACTGAGTTTTTTTTAGAAACTTAAAACTTGGTATCAAAGGATGAGTTTGCCTGATGCAGAGGTTGCCAGGGAGGTTGCCCCCACTAGCCTCCCCTTGCTCCTGCCCAAGCCTTGTGAGTGAGCAGCAGCCCCATCCATCCTACCGAGAGAGTTCTGCCTCCATCTCCCTCTTCAATCTACTCCACATCCCCTTTAGTCTAGGGTTTCCAGCTTGGCCATGGCATGAGCACAACCCATGCTGTGGTCTCCTGGTGTGTGCAGGGCTCACAGTCCTGTGCAAGACGATGAGGGA
>NW_010138064.1:0-1453 GCF_000699245.1 Pterocles gutturalis | reverse complement strand
GGGGGGGGCCTCAGTCTGCGCACCCCCAGCCTGGCAGCACGTCCTCACCATGGGGAGAAACCACTGCACGGCACTCACGGCAGAAAGGTCCTGTTGGCCAGCTGTGAAAACAGAGATTTCAGTCACAGCTGACAAATTCACTCTCAGATTTTATAGCAGTATTAAAGTATTCAGATGGGTGTGTTTTCTCTGTCTTTGTGATGTAAGTTATTACAACTATAATGACCTTGTGCCATTGCACTAGTTGTACTGGTTTTCTCTCTGAATAAGGAGTAAATCACTAAGGCAGTCATGGTTTTAGATACTTAGAATCCAATAACTTTTAAAATAAAGGCTCTTGGTCATGTAGCTTGTAATGTAACAGCTATTCCTGCATCAGTCCTGCTGGGGTCTGCTTCAGTCCTTGAGCTACTAAAGCATCATCATTCCTCAGATACTTTCTAAAACATCTGAAAAACTTTATGGGAGCTAGAAAAAAATATTGTTCCCTGTTGGTCAAAAACTATCACGCTTTCCTGGGGCTGCAGGCACATTAGTTCCAGAGCTCTGGGTATGCAGCAGCAGCAGCAGCAGCAAGACTTGTTCCCTGCAGCACGTCTTGATGAGTGTGTGGGCAATGTTGGCAGCTCTGGCGCCGTTGGGGTTTTGTCATTTTATTGACCCTTCGCTGAGAGCTGGGCACCCAGGATAAAGGGAAAAAATAGCTTTTTGACTTTTCAGGTGAGAAGGTAGGAAACAAATCATTAATTCAGATGTTCAGTTGTGCTGAGACAGAGGGGAAGGAAGCAATGTTTTCTTATGGTTAGAAGACTAAATTGTTATTTTATGCATTGGGAGAGAGCTGCCAGCAGGCCTTTGTACTTTCTCGCCAAATGGGAATAGTTACCTTTTCATTTCAGATACAAAAGTGGAAAAAAATCTGCTTCTTAGCACATATCTTTTCGTTCAAAAAAAAAAAAAAAGCGCCAAAGAACCACTTTCTCTGCTGATAGAAATCAGCACAGCTCCAGATTTATGCCATCTGAGATGCTGACCACAGCTTTGCAGACTGAAGTGATTCCAAGGGTAGGACTGTGGCTCTTTTAACATTAGCTGTAGGCGGGTGGGGAGCAGGGAAGGTGCAGGGAGCAGCAGTTTTGGGAAACAATTCACATTTGTCTCTGTGCCACCTGGGGCAGCTCTCTGTGCAAACCAGGGCTGGTGTGTAAAAAGACCTTAGGGCTGCCTTAACTCCCCCACTGATCTATTTAGCAATCTGAAGCAATGCAAAGCAAGCTCTGTGCTGCATTCAAACAGCCTGCTTAGGATCCACCCCTCCTCACCACTGTGATGGAGCTCTGTCCCCAGTGCCCAGCTGGCCCTGGCATCCCCTGCGCGGGTGCTGATGCCTGGCTGCTTGTGTTTCGGTGCCGAGGCATAGTCAGGGTGATGCTGGGGCCAAAAATGTTTGTTC
>NW_010138063.1:65721-129806 GCF_000699245.1 Pterocles gutturalis | reverse complement strand
TAGTGTTGTCATGAATTGTCTTTACCAAGCAATTTTATAATTTATAAATAATTATAAATGATAATTTTTCTTTTATAATTCTGTTACATTCCACATTTTATACCCCACATTTCCCTTCTCCCGTAAACAATTATATACATTAAAGTTATAAGCCAGTATTCAATTCTTCTGTGTCGTCTCACCTTAATTTGCCCCAAGGGAATATACAGAACCTCCACGAACCTCACTCATCCCACCCAGGGTGGTTTTATGAGCTGAGTCACGAGAGGCTGTCACTAAGATTCTGGCACTGATGTGACCCTGGACATGCACAAAAACAGACATTCACATGCCTGGGAACCTTCAGAGTGAGATGGCCATGAATGTGTTGGCTTAAGGGCTCCTGTAGTGGGTGGTCAACATGGAAGATTTCCTTCAGTTAGAGTTTTTGATTTAGACATCCTCCACCACTTTGAGCAATTAGTCCAGTCCAGGAACTCAAGATGTTGCATGGTTTTTTACATACACAGTTAGCCCTTAGTGAAAATGAGTATACTCTATTTTCAGAATGGCATGGATGAATAAATGGAATAATCTCCTTTGCTGGTTCTATGATAGGAATATCCCTCTCCAAGGGAGGGAGCTTTTTAAAGCAATACTTTTTACTGCTCATTTGATCTGTTTAGTAACTACTGAATCCCAGGACAACCTAATGTCAGTTAGAAAGTTGAAGATTATCTCAAAAAATACTGTACAGTAGATATAAAAATATTCTTACGTTTACCTCAATAAAAGGTTCCTCTCATCTCTCTTCTTTAACTTTATGTGCACTCTTAGCTTTTCACTCATTTCATGTTCTGAATGATTCAGTGAATATTGTCCTTCTCTTCCTCTATTTTCATTTCTCTGATAAGTATTTTCAGCTGTTGCTTATTTAAGTTATTAGAAATTTCCTGTTAGAAATTCAAAGCTATCAGCTGCCAGATCAATAGTTGTGCTGCGTGCTATGATACCAGTTATTTTTCCCTCTCCAGATAACTTGCCTTCTCATAAGCTGGTCTATGCATCTTATATCTATGTCAATGGGAAAAGGGTGTCTGAAAGATGAGTTCATGAATACTGAACTAATTAGAAGAACTTCTGCTGTTAAAATTAGATATTAGCCAAGCTGTTTTGCAAATATGTTCAACAAATTTCAGCTGAACATAGAGCTCTAGCACTTAGCTTTAGTAGTTTAGATTTAGATATATATTCTCAGATGATTTCTCTGTACTTGTCAGTATGTACATCAAGGTCATCTAAACCCACTTTTGCAGTTGTTCCAGACAGAGGTCTGCCTGGAGCTAGTGAATTTTTAGAGCAAAAGATTAACCTATGCCATTTGTACATGTCCCGTCGCTTGTTATGGAACTCGCTGCTGTAACCTGTTTGGGTACAAGGGGATAGAGCATGTAGCAGAGGATATATAAATGGTTTGGGGTTTTTCTCCCATTTGGAAAGTAACAGTCTAGCACAATATTCACCAGTGGGCACTTACCAAAAGTCCAGCTATTTTAAACTCTACTGACCTGTCAAATTTGGGGTTTGATTAATTTTGCCAATTTAGAAATTCCTGTTGCAGCTCCACCTGGCCTGTTTCATTTCCTCTAATAAAATATTGTTTAGAATTGATTAATGTTGTGAAAAAAGTTGTATTTCACTCCAAAGTAATTTCATTATGGAGAAAGTGGATCTTTTAGTGCTTTTGGCTGGTGAAGTGCCTTGAAGTAATTTTGAAGCTTAAGCATTAGGAGCTCAGGACCAGATCCAAAAGCTGAGGTGTAAGAAGAGCACTGGAGCTGGACAGTGTTAAGCTGTCAGGAAGTTACTGTCCCCAGGTCTCAGACACAGTAACTGTGCACGCTCCCGGTTCAAAGGGGCATAAGTCTCCACTGATGGCTTGATGAATCTGAGCAATAGTTGGAATTTATTGCTTATTTACATGGATATATTTTCCTGTCAAAACAAACAGATCTAGTGGAACCTGTGAACCTAGTTTTCTATGTCTTTGTAGCCTACATACAATACCTACCAAAGGTGTCTAGATCCCTCCTGTCCCCAGTCCTCTGCTTCCTACAGGCCTTCCTAATAGCCCCAATTTCCTCTTCAGTTCATTATCCGTGGCCTTCCTGAGAAGCAGCTGAGATTAGGCTGTGGCATAATCATTAGCATCAGCAGTACTAGCATAGGAAAATAGCCTTTTGTGTGTCTTTGTATTTAGGAGGCAGAACTGGATTCCAGGCTAATAGTAAGAGTTGTAAAATGTAAACAAATACATTTAACATTAAAATTAGCATGACTAAAGGATTTCATTTGTAGAACAGGATTTTAGCTGTAATTTGGCATTTGACTCACAGCGAAGATGACAGGTTACAGACTCAAGAATAACAAAAACTGCCTCTGGAATTAATTTTATTTTACATCTTGTTGCAACACATTAGACACATACATTATTTATCATTGCATGGATCTCATCTTAACAAACTCCAGAGCCCTGACCCTGTCACATTTTTCACTCTGATCAGACTGCAGCAGGAGAGAATTATTCCAGGAATATCTCTGTGGTGGGGTTTTACAGCTGTTGCAATCTGGTAAAACAACTGAGTTAACATAAACATTGACAATAAACAAAACCAAAGGACCTCCATGTTTTGCCATTTCTTGCCAGTAAATACTCCAGAAAACTGAGAAAAGGCAAGCACCGAGACCATAGCCTACCTCTTTCTCTAAGACCGCTTTGGTATCTGCACACAAATGCAATCAAACTGACACTAGTGTGGAACAAGAAGGAGATTTCTGAGATCCTCTTGAGAATGCATCCTGCTTACAGAACTTGCCTGTGCCAGGAACAAAATTGGGTTCTGCTTAAACTCAGTTTATACCACTTGACCACTGCCTGGTGGGAACAGAACTATTACAGGTGCTGACGTAAAGTGGCCTGAATGGCCAAAATCAGATACTCTGACACAGTTTGCAAAAATGGCTCTGGACTATCTCCACTAATGCTGGGAGAGGGTCCGTGATTCTGGGACCTCTTCCCAGCCAAACATCAAACATGAAAAGTAGAGCTGACTTCTACGATTGAAACATAGCAGTTCAGTATTCAATTTCAGCTTCACTTGAGCTAGGAAAAAAACAAGTAGGAGAAAGAATAATAATGCAGTCATATTGTAAACCCCAGGTCTCATTCCCAGAAAATATAAATTTCTTACAGGAATACAGAAGAAATATATATTTTTTTATTAAAAGAGACAAGATGTGGACGATGAGAAGGGCTTTTATCTTCACTCTGTTACATCAATTTTGCTCTGGAGTAACTCCATGGACTCAGTGGCATCAAGCTGACAGACAAGTTGAGAATCAGGCTTTGTGTTAATGAGCTCTCATGGGCTTGTCTGGTGAGCAAGTAATTTTGGAACAAGAACACAAGGTATCTGAATACACACAATATTCTCTCCATTCTGCTGTTCCACTTGGAGCTGGGTCTAATGTACACAAGGTGAGAGACAGCAAAACTGTATAGAGAGGCTTCAGAACATGACTACCAGAAATGTGAAGTGATTTATCGGATTAAAAACTAATCATAGAGTCAGAGAATAATTTATTTTCGTCTGCTGAACTGCTGTTGTCCCTATTCCTGACAGAACTCAAAGAATAAGTCATATTCTGAAAAAAAATAGTACAAGAATGAAGTTTTTATTTTATTTTAAAAAGGGAATTTGCTGAATTCCTGACTGAATCCAAGATGACACTTTTTTCTCTCTTTCCCAGATTTAAGGGTGGGGATTTGGGCTGTTATAACAATATAGTATCTTTCTTCAAAAGCTAAGAAAGCACAGCATAAATAGATATCAATTACACCCCGAGGAACAGATAAAATATGATATTTTGGTGATAGGTAAATAGTTTGGTGAAGAAGAATATCCTGCCTTCCTTTCTCCCTAGTATGTTCTGGATCAGTCCCCATACTGTGAGGAAGGAAAAAACCAACATTGAAACAGAAGAGGGTCTATGAGGAGAGAGAAGAGAAGAGAAGAGAAGAGAAGAGAAGAGAAGAGAAGAGAAGAGGAGAGAGGAGAGGAGAGGAGAGGAGAGGAGAAGAGAGGAGGGGAGAGGAGAGGAGAGGAGAGGAGAAGAGAGGAGGGGAGAGGAGAGGAGAGGAGAGGAGAAGAGAGGAGGGGAGAGGAGAGGAGAGGAGAGGAGAAGAGAAGAATATTTCAGTTGGAAGGGACCTAAAACAGTTATCTAGTCCAACTGCCTGACCACTTCAGGGCTGACCAAAAGTTAAAGCATGTTACTAAGGGCATTGTCCAGATGCCTCTTAAACACTGACAAGCTTGGGTTATCAACCACCTCTCCAGGAAGCCTGTTCCAGTGTTTCACCACCCTCTCAGTAAATAAATACTTCCTAACGTCAAGTCTAAACCTCACCTGTCACAGCTTTAAATCATTAATACACATCCTGTCACTGGGTACCAGGGAGACGAGCTCAGCATCTCCCTCTCCACTGTCCCTCCTCCGGCAGCTGTAGAGAGTGATGATGTGCATAATTTCCATGGCACTGGTCTTCCTGGTGTGGACCAGGCTGCTCACACAGCTCTTTTCTCTGTTTCACTGTTAATGCACGAGGAATAGGATCCTGCTGCCATCTCATTCTCCCTTCATCAGGACCCAGCCCTGTTTTCTTTATAGTCAATGACAAAAGGCGCACATCTTGTTAGTTCTCAAATACACTTTATACAGTTCTGTACATACAAAGGACCTGAGTGCCTCTGACATTTAGGTACAAATATCTTCTGCCATCACCAGCTCTGTGTTTTGTCTTCATAAAGTTTCTAAGAGACCCTCATAAAGCAGTGTATGGGTGGACAATATTTTGACACATATCTTAATTAAAGATAAGTAATTTCCCAAAGGGGGGAAAGGAGGGGAAGACTGTGCCAGTAATTTCGATATAACAAGACTTTCACTGAGCTTAGCACACAATGTTTGTAAGAAGAGAAGCTTCCTTTGACAGTCTGTGTAGAAAAAAGCTTCTTTAATAGAGTGTCATAAAACTATCTCAAATGGGAGATTACAAGACACTGTCTTGCAAAAAAACCCCATTAATTGTCTTTTAAAAATTCCTTTTTAATAGCTTAAATTTGGCTTCTATAGGCTGTTTTGATGCTTAGTTCTGTAAAATAGCCTGAAGGAACTGCTCTTTTTACTATTTCAAACAAGAGAAAAATGTGACGTTGGGAAGCATTAGTCACCACAAAATTTGTTATCAGTTCTGAAGATTTGGTCTGCTGGACGTGATCCAAAATTTTAATGTCAATAAATGTTTTCCCACTGATTTATCTAGCTTCTGGATCTGAACATTTGTGGACTCCAAGTATGGTTGCTGCTGTTGCTAATCGTGAAAAAGTTTTCTAGCTCTTTTTTTTCACAAATGCCTCTGCTTGGTGCTGAAGTTTTAAGGAGAAATAGATGATGAAGTAAATGCAACCCCAGAAAACATTGTTTCAAAAATCAGATGTTCTGTGGAATGATATACACAGTCCAAGATCCAAAATTGCACTATCTTAACCTAAGCTGTAAAGTTAAACAGGGAACACTGAAATCTGTATGTAAACAAGTATTCTAGTCCGATACTGCTTTTACTTTTTTCTGGTATAAATTGATTCAGAATATTTAAACTAGATTCAGGTAATCCAAAACAATAATACTCACACAGAAAGATCACACATATTTAATGAAACTGATTAAACAGATCAGATTTTCTTAACTATATTACTTAAACAAAAGTAACACAAAGGAAGAATAGAATCTCCTTAAGTCCTGTTCAGGCAATAGAAACACTATTATGGATGCATGACAGTTTGGGATCAGATCCCAAAAGGGATCAGCAGTGTCTGCACCTCAGGAAATCTTGAAATGATGGATGCAATTTTTTGCGTTCCACAAGATTTAAAGATATTTTGAAAGTAATATGCATGCTCCTTCTAGTCCAAGTCAAGTTTTTAAACCAGAGTAACCTGCCACTGGCAAGCTGTGTTCTGTGGGAAAGGGCTGTGAACCTTTGCTGCCCTGAACACCCTCATGCATTCCCTGCCAAACACACATGAATGTTGACACGAAAGCATGAAATGCATCCAAATCCTGTATTTCTGAGCAAAAAAAGATATTATTAATTCCCAAACTTGAAACTCTCTCTTTTCTTGCCTACTGTTAGACTCAACAGGACTACATAGGAAAGATTTGTGCTTGTAATATCACACAAATTACCAGAAAGGAAAAATAACAAAGAATATTTCCACCTGCCTGCCCTAGCACTGCTCATGAGCTGATTGTCTTTTCTACCTGCTCATCATTTTTCTTTAGCGGGGAGTGGAGTGTTGCTGGTACAGGTGGTGATCTACCTACCTTGGTTCTCCTGAATATAAAAAGATCATGTTTTTTCCAAGGTACCTCTGAACTGGAAGTAGTGGGAAGGTGGAAAAATATTTTAAAGAAGTCATTATGTGTTTACCCCTCTCCCATATGCCCAGGGTATTTGTCTTGGCTACTGTCAGCCACAGGATATCAGGCTGTGTGGACTTTTGTTTTTCTCTTATACCACAAATATATGTCCTTATGCAGGATATATCCACTTGCCATTATGTTTTTACTGAGGGGCATCTGTAAGCTTTCTGCTGGTGGACATTTTCCTTACCCAAAGCATACAGCAAAGCTACAAACAGGCATTTTGAAGTTGCCTTGTGTTGTAAAAGTCTAATTAATGCAAATATTTCATGGGTTGGAGCATCTGCTTTTCTGTGTGCATTTGTATACTCATTCTCAAACTTGATTGTGGTCTTCAGAGTGAAGCCAAAGTAAAGTTTCCAGTCAGTCAGGTCAACTGTGTTTGTGAATATTTCAGTTTTATAGTGTGTAAGGACTGTCCTAATTAAAAATCACATATCCATACAAAATTGAAAAAGTATAATTTGTAGTATTATTAAGAGTTTTTCTGAACTGTTTGATCAAATAGTGATTGAATGACTTGGAAATTTAATTTTATGAACTTTTTTCTATGCAGCTTTCAAGCAAGTACTATGACCAAGACTTTTCAGTGGTTTTCATGGAAAAGATTAAAGTAACACGTAAAAGCAAATTATGGTCATTGTCTTCTTCACTCGTTGTCATCTCACCTCAGATATCCAAGCTTCAGAAGACTTAAAGTTTTATTATGTTTAAAAGTTTTCTAATAGATTCTTCGGGCTGTATACCCTCCCTCTCTTCACAATCCCAAATTCATAAATTCTGAGTTTTAAGTGAATTCTGAACTTGATCAAATGAATAGCCATGCTGCGGCATACCAGGGTAACTGAAAGTAGGACTTAGACAAGCATCAGCCCTGAATCCACATTACGGGGTAACATCGGAATATTTTTGTTCAGTCTTTAATTCCAAGAATCCAAGGTAAAAGTCAAAAGGAGAAGATTATCAGGCACCAATCCTGGTTTAGCAGAGTTGAATAAAATAGGACAAATACACCTGGAACAAGAAACAAAAATACATTAATAACAATGTGTAGGAGCTGAGAACAAACCAGACCTGTCCATCCTGTAAGAATGAATACCACGTCCTCCTTCTTCATACACAGTTAAGTACAGTAACCAAAAAATACCAAACAAAATCAATTTCTGTGCTTATGTCAATATGATGGTACTATAGTAAACTGATTTGCTAATTTGAATCCCAGCTGGAGACTTCCACTTAGTGCCTGGAGGAGTACATGGTTTATTGAAATTACTGAGATACATACTAGTGACAGCAGAAGACTCCTGGGACTTTATTACTCCCCTGTCTCATGAAAGTTGGGAACTAAGCTCACTGTCATCGTTACTTTCCAATAGAGAATTAAAAAAAACTAGGTGATTGTCTGAACCTCCAGACACCTTGAAAGTTAAGTATTTTATTGATTGTTGCAAGAGCTCTCCAGGTCGGAACTTCTCACTGGTGGGAGATTCCACCGGGCAGCTCCTGCTGTGCCAAAGCCATTTCCTTAAATCTATCGAGTAATGTCATGGATGGAATGTCACAGAGATTCTTGCTGCAGGATTAATCAAATTTTATGTGGATAAAACGTGTAGATAGCCAATTCAAAGTGTTCCTGCAGATGCAGAAATGGTCACGTAAGACAGCTCTTTGGTAAGATATTTCAGAAGTGTTTTGTATATAGTTAAGACAATCAATAACAATTTACTACACATGTGCTGAAGTGGTCATGTGCATCCACAGGCCAGCTAGATTCTACGAAATGATCAGAACAGCAAATCAAGGAGTCTCGCTCAATTCAGCTGAAGATGCTGCAGTGAGGACCCTTGCAACAGAGACTCTTGCCACCCAACAGCCACAATCCCCTGTGTCCTCTGCGTGGCCCTATGCCATAGTCCTAATAAATTAATTTCTACACAAACAATTATGTCTCAGAGTGTCTGTGTAGCACCATCACCCAGGTGATGGAACCTGATGACCAGGAAGAATAGAGTTTTTTCATAGTAAGTGAGTAGTAAAGAAAAGCAGCACTCTGCAGGATGTCGAGACTGAGATTCATGAGAAAAGTCCAGCACTAGATCTGGCTTCCCAGAGAGGTTGCACAGTCTCCTTCCATGGAGGTTTTCAATATGCAGCTAGATAAAGCCCTGAGCAGCCTGATCTGACTTCAGAGCTGACCCTGCTTTGAGCAGGAGGTTGGACTAGAGACCTGCTGATGTCCTCCCGTCTGAATTTTTGTATGGGCCTGTGATAAGAATATGGCAGAAACACAAGATGAGGTTTACATCTGTATCAGAGGTGGAAGCTCCACACAGAAGTAAAATGGAGACTCCTCAGAATAAAGATGCTCTGAATGCTGTTGCTCGGTGACAGTTGGAAAGAGCAGCAGACAATGTGAATCCCCTGGGACACCTGTAGACACCTGGAATACCAACAAAAGGCCAAATCCTAAAAGTTGAAAGAGTGCAATAGCTAAAAAGATGAGAACACAGGACAGTCCTCAGCAAGGAGTGGTGGAGATGGAATACTTGCTTTTAGGAAGCAGTTATCAGACAATTTGGTATGAGCTTGTTTTATTAGGGAGACATGGGCAAATGTCTTTCTTTGAAAACCATTTCCAACTGCAGAAGGAAACACAATGGCTGTAAATGATGCATATGAATTATTTAGAAATGAAGAAGAGAAAAGGGAATAAGTTTTTGGAAAGGTAAGAATGTGGGAGAGCCTCAGGTCACTTGGAAATGAAGATTCTGTGTAGATGGAAAGGAGTAAGAGAGGGATAAAGGGATGAAATGTGTCGAGGAGGGAAGAAAAACGGGAGACACTTTACTATGCCCCTCACCAGAGTGTCTAGGCATCTAGTCAAGGTTATTCCACAGAAGTAAGAGTCTAATATCTGTAGAACATCATAAAAACCCTTTGACTTCGTACAGACTTGTCATTCACGTTAAGAAAGATGATTATATTTAGGTTTTCGACTTAAAATACAAAAGAGTTCCTAACAGTGCCTGGTATAAATTTCAAGTCTGTTTTATAGCTTCAGCTCTACTAAAGCCAAAGAAGGATATCAGAAAAGAGCTAATTATAATTATTACTCTGAGAGACAATGATAATATCACAGGCATTTCAATGTTCATCCATTCCAGAGCACATCATAAAGTTCAGGAAAAAGTCTGACTCAGTTCATAATGGGAAACCTTTTCTAAAGTATCAAAGTGGTTTTGGAGCCTGAGTGACTTAGGTCCCCTGTGTACCCAGGGGAAGAACTGGCTGAAAGGAGACTTGAGTCATCCTTATAGAGCATTAGGAACTCAAGAATAAACAATTGTTATTATTTTACAGAGTATTAATATTTGTTCTACCCATCACTTGCTTCTGTGAACAATAGTTTAGATAGGCACGGAATTGATTTGTGCTGGACTTACAGTAATTTGTTCTTATAAAGAATACTATGCAACCCTCAAAAAACCAGAGACTGTGACACAATTCAGTGATCTGCAAGTAGGCAATACATTGGGCCTACGATTCAAATAGGAGGTCTAAGGTACCAGGATTAGTCCCTGAGGAGTGTGAACAAAGATACTGTGCTCCCTTTTCTCCTCCCATGCTTTTCCACAGGCATCTTCGAAGTCTACACCTCCTTCAGTGCGGGAAGGAGAAGAGAAGGAGGGATGGTGGTGGCGGATTTTCTGGGAGCACGCAAAAAAATCTTCCTCCTTCTGCCAAATCCTCTGTTGTGTTCTCAGCCAAACTTTTCCCCTAGGATATTTCTCATCTTCCCCTGAGGAAAGGGAAGGAGGGAGGATGGGGACCCTGCACTTTTGAGAACTTGGTGAACTGGAGACTTCTTATCTCAGAGCGCCCACCAATGAGTCACTAAGACATGTGTGTTCCACTTTGGTATATCTAGGCAGACATGGGAAATAGAATAGTTTTTGCTTAGGATCACCTGTGCAATAAATTTCTAGAGATCAATGTGTGTGCCAGAAAAGTGTAAAATGGTGGCGTAAAGTGTTTTGGTTTTTTGGTTTTTTTTTTGTTTGTTTGTTTGTTTTTTTTTTTTTCCAGAAGAGATGTTCATAATAGCAGCATTGCCTAGAACTGCACTGGTCTGTCCTGGGCAGATGAAGGAAGAATCAAGAGGAATCAAAGAACCAGCATAACAATTTGTCCTATTAATGCATTAATGTGAAATGCTTGAATGCAATGGAGATAGGAACAACATTAAATCATCAGAATCTGAAGTCAGACAAACAGGTAACACACAGGGAGGACTGAGTCAAATCTTATTTGCATAATTCTCTTTAGCAGTGAATTATTTTCAGCTTCAGTGGATTTTGTTCTGATTTATAGAATGAAAATTTGAAAGTGGGCATTAGCGATTTCTTCTCCATTCTTAATTTTGAATTAATTTTAGAATTTCAGTCAAATACATCTATGATTTTTGTGGAGCAAATGTCACAAATTCTCTAAGTATTTGTTTCTCTGGATAAAACATGAAACATTTTAAACTGTTCTCCACAAGCTATTTTCCACCTTGAAGGGGCACTGATCAGAGTAATGGAATTGACACCAAAGCAAGCATTACTGTGACTAGTTCCATTAAGTGGTTTAAATATATTACCTGTGTAGAAATTATTTTTTTTAAACACTGAGCTGAAAAAATATCCCTTTATAAGTAGCATTTACTATGTACAAAAATTCTTCTCTGGTGCTTCCTAATGCAAAGAAAAACATTTTTCTGTAACAGCTAGACAGTAACTAGCATGATAGTATGTGAGATATAGGATAGCTTCAGAACATAATACGGCGAGTCTGACAGAACACAGACTTAGGCTCATGGTCCTGCCAGTCTAATTTTGGACATATTTTAATTAAGATTACAATTATGACTAGCTTTTCAGAGACATTACCAGACAAATAAAGATACTGAAATTGTATATTGAGTTCTCATGAGAGATTCTGAACAGTTTTACTGGCAGTGTGTGTTTCAGTAATCCAAGCCTGTTAGAGTACCAACTCAAACATTTGTCTTTCTGCTTTTCATTTGAATTTTCCAAGTGGGTTACATCCAAAATAGACATGTGGGATTTTGAAAGTTCACACGCAAAATGTTATTCAAAAGCCCTGTAATGGGCTGGCTGGCATGCATGGGTGCATGCGTATGCACACACGCTTGTACATACAGCTCTGTGTGCACGCCATTGCCGTCTGCTGGGTGGCATCAAAACTGTCCACATTTACATTAAAGATCAAGCAAATAATCACTTTCTTTTGGCATAAGAGGAAAGAGGTTGAAGTTCTAAATTCACCTGGTATGGAGCACCTATCCAACGTGTATAAGTGGCTTCTGGGCCAGCAGGCTTTTAGACTCTGGAAGGTATTTCAGCCAGAAAAGTTGTCCTACAACATGTTGAGGAAATGTGGTCAGATCTGTTGAGCAAAATCTTATTTACAAGTTTCAAGTAGGTGAACCAAATCCAGTTTCTATGTGCAAATTTTGTTGCAAACCAAGCTCTGAAAGGGTAGAGCAATCTTGCATAAAATAGTTTCTTTTTCTAGTCCTAAAATAAACTGTTCCTTTCCACAAATACAACAGCATTACCTGCTTGACAGAGGAGATACTCAGCTTCTCTGAATCTGTACAACTCTGTGGAGTTTAACAAGATGCAACCATGTATAAACGCTGAGAATCTGTTCTGTGAAATGAGGTCTGGCAGAAATCTGTATTTGTATCTTCTTATCTTCTTAGCACAGCTTGAATGAGAGAAAATTAAAAAATTCATGAAATGAGTCTTACTCTTTGTGGTGACCAGATTGGTTGGGAACGCTGTTTGAGTTTTGCAGGTTTTTATAGTTTTATAGATCATTTAAAACTTATCAGTTCAGCTGTCTGGAGTTGTCACTCAGTCCCCACCGTATAGCACAAGTTACTTCCCAAACTCCCTATTTTCCTTTCAATTACTTTTATTTTGCATTAAATCAAAATGGCCCTGTATTGGGTCTGGCTGAGACGGAGTTAATTTTCCCCTCTGCGTCCCTCACAGTGCTGTGTGTTGCACTGGTAGCTAGAAAGGTGTTGATAACACACCAGTGTTTGAGGTGAAGACATTGTTCTTTTTATGTATATCATAGAATCATAGAATCATAGAATGGTTTGGGTTGGAAAGGACCTTAAAGATCATCAAGTTCCACCCCCCCTGCCATGGGCAGGGACACCCTCCACTAGCCCAGGTTGCTCAAAGCCTCATCCAGCCTGGCCTTGAACACCTCCAGGGATGGGGCATCCACAGCTTCTCTGGCCAACCTGTTCCAGTGCCCCACCACCACCCTCACAGTGAAAAATTTCTTCCTAATGTCTAGTCTAAATCCACCCTCTTTCAGCTTATACCCATTACCCCTCATCCTATCACTCCAATCCCTGATAAAGAGTGCCTCCCCATCTCTCCTGTAGCTCCCTTCAGGTACTGGAAGGCTGCTATTAAGTCTCCTTGGAGCCTTCTCTTCTCAAGGCTAAACAACCCCAGCTCTTTCAGCCTGTCCTCATAGGGGAGGTGCTCCAGCCCTCTGATTAATTTCGTGGCTCTCCTCTGGACTCTCTCCAACAGGTCCAGGTCTTTTTTATGTTGGGGGCCCCACATCTAAACACAGTACTCCAGGTGGGGTCTTACAAGAGCAGAGTAGAGGGGAGAATCACCTCCTTCGACCTGCTGCTAATGCTTCTGTTCAGTTTTGTGATAAATGGCACTTAAGATTTTATTGTTTACCAGTTAGTGACCTAATATGTGTTTATTTTTACGTCCTTTAAGTTTCATGACCACTATTTTTTATTTAGACCCATTCTCCCTTGTCATTTTGTTTCACCTGCCTTTAATAGACTGCTATCATTATCTTTAAATGGATGCCAGATGTGCTTCTCTCTACAGGAAAAGTGCTTTTAATCTTCATTGGATATTGCAACCTCTAGCTCTTTCTTATCCATCCTTCAAAGACAACAATAACAAATGACTACAAGGCTCATGTCTCTCTTAAGGGCACTGATGGTGTCTGTACCCTGTTAGGATGTTTTTTTCATGTGTCATCCCCTCCAGCTGAAGAATTGACAAATTGACAAGATAAGAATTTATAAGAACCATGGTGTTTTAACAGCCCCTCTGTCTCTTATAGTCTATAATCCCTGTGGGGTTTCAGAAATGGTTGGGCTGTGATGAAGCACGCCTAAGCAGAAACTGACTAACCAAATGTTCTGAGTTCTGTTCTAACATCCACTAAGTAAAACTGCATCTTTTCATCCATATAAAGTGAAAAAATTTTGACTGAAAGCTGGCCGATATTCTCTTGATGTAGAGAGCTCCACTAATATCACGGAATTTGAAGAGTTCTGACCTTTGAGTCCATTTCACAAGCACTTACTAAGCCAGAAGATACAAATGTGTCCAGAAATCCAATAAGTGCTAAAGGATGTGACCTGTAAAAAACATTGTGTTCTCTTTCAGTGTTGCAATGCTTTATAAATTCAGGACAAACAATGGGATTAAATACAGGATTATTACAGGATTAATGCCTTGTCATGGTTTAACCCCAGTAGGCAGCTCAGCTGCACATGGTCACTCACTCACTCCCCCCACACCAGAATGGGGGAGAGAATCGGAGGGCAAAAGTTAGAAAACTCATGGTCTGAAACAGGCAAATCAATAAGTAAAGCAAAAGCTGCTTGTGCAAGCAACGTAAAATAAAGAATTCATTTACTACTTCCCATCAGCAGGCAGCTTTTTAGCCATCTAAGGAAAGCAGGGCTCCATCATGCTCAACGATTAGTTGCGAAGACAAACACCGTAACTCCAAATGCCCTCCCCCTTGCTCCTTTTTTACCCAGCTTTTTTTGCTAAGCACAACTTCGTATAGTATGGGATAACCCTCTGGGCAGTTGGGGTCAGCTGTCCCAGCTGTGTCCCCTCCCAACCTCTTGTGCAACCCAGCCTACTTGCTAGTGGGGTGAGAAGCAAAAAAGGCCTTGACTCTGTGTAAGCACTGCTCAGCAAAAGCTAGAAAATTATTGTGTTATCACCACTGTTTTCATCAGAGAACTAAAACTTCGCCCCATACAAGCTGCTATGAAGAAAATCCATAGAATCATAGAATCATAGAACAATTTGGGTTGGAAGGGATCTTAAAGGTCATGTAGCCCAACACCCCTGCAATGACAGGGACATCTTCAGCTAGACCAGGTTGCTCAGAGCCAGCCCTGTTCAACTTGGCCTTGAATGTTTCCAGGGATGGGACATCTACAGCTTCCCTGGGCAACATGTTCCAGTGTTTCACCACCCTCATCATAAAAAATTTCTTCTTTATATCTAGTCTGAATCTATCCTCTTTTAGTTTAAAACCATTAACCTTTGTCCTATTGCTACAGGCCCTATTAAAAAAAAGTTTAATTAATTCTGTCCCAGACAAAACCACTACATACCGGAATCGCTCAGAGATCCGCTGACACTGAATGCATTCAGACCAACAAGGACTTCCAAATGGACTGTTCAGGTGCTTGCTAGATCTGTGCTGGCTGGTCAGAGGTGTCAAACAGGTCATGTAGGTATGCCTGTGTGGGGATGGCAGGGCATGGTGTCTTGCTGCTGGAAAGCAAAGAGACAAGGGATGTACAGATGCTGCTGTGTGCCAGGCCACCTCTCCAAATCTGCCTTCATAACTGAGAAGGTGAGGTGGACTCTGTCTTTGGAAGAGCCTGTGTCTGTGGTGTTTCCTTAGTTTTCTGTTCTTTCTACCAGTCACTTCTATGTTAGACTACACTATGTGCGGATTAGTGTACAAGAAGGCTAAATGCTGTAGTGGTTTTGTGGAGATTTTTAAGATATACAGTTGCACCTCACCCTTCCTTGGTGTTTTGGTATTAATTACGTTGTCATGTGGGAAAGCTGGACTAGAAAACGTGCACACACACACACACACACAAAGAGTCATTGCTCTATAAATTACTGATCTCCTTAACCTGGTGATATAGTCCGAGATAATACTTCATGTGTGACTGCTGAGGTGCAGTGGCAGAATGTGGCAAATGGTAAATCAAACAACAGTGCTCTTTCTCTGCCAGTGGTGATAGATTTGCAATAGCATTGATCAGGTGCAGCACTTTTAACCAGGCAAGACAGGGCTGAAGCACTTCCTCTGTTCCTCTGCTTACCTTGCTTTCATTCTAGTAGCAGGCATGACGGTTTTATATAATTTCATTACTGCCTTTGCTTCTTCAACCAGTATGAGGTTCATTTCCTGTTGGAAATATGTTCTTCATTCTCTTTGCTATGCTCTAAAACCGTCTATCCAACTCCCTAGGAAACATTTATTTAGGGACCAGAGGCCAACTGCCTGTCATCTGTGTTTATATCCTGGGTGTCCCTTGTGTCGTCCTGTGCCTATGTTCTCAAGGATGTCTGTGGTTATCTTGCACTTGCACTCTCATGGGTCTTTGCTACTGTATCCCATCAGACCACCATGCTGTGGCCTGAGCACGGCAACACTGACCACGGCACAACAACATGCAGCTGTGGGATGCACAATGGTGGACCTCATTTCTTCTCACATGTGTAGGATCCCATGTTAGGTCAGGCAGAATATTTCGTGTGGCAACCTGCAGGACAACAGCTCTAGGATTTCCCCTATGGCACAGGTGCTATGACAAATTCTGGTGCCCACCAAGCTTTCTTCAAAACAATGGCACAATTAGATAGACAAGGAATTTGGCCTGAAAACTGCAGCACAAGCTGTTCTTTAACATAGTGTCAGGTAGTCAGGAAGACCGTAACTGCATTAGTGTAGGAAATATCCACAGCAGAGCAGTAAATAGAGTAATGAAATCATGATCCAACCTCATGCATCTGGGAGTGACACTTAATCCAGTGTTCACCATCAAAAACATATTGAAGAAGTCAGACTACAGAAAGAAGCAATCCTCCTGCATTTTTTCCTATGATTTCATAATGCATCCAGCCACGTTGTTCATTCCCTGTGATTTCTACATTTCCCTAGTGCTTCAAAACTCTGACCTTTCCTTTGCAGAATCACATTTTTAACATTCAATACCTGGTCTTACAATCATAGTAAATGAACTTTTCAGTGTGTTTTAATTTAAAAGTACAATCTGCATTGACAAGACATGACTTAGTAGTTTTAACCCAAGCTCTCAAAGGCATAAATTAATGTGGAAAAACATAAATTCTTTAATTTTTTCAGTTTGGAAATCTGCTCAGCCTGAGTTTTTCTGACAGTTTTTTTCCCTGGCTGTTAAACAGATAAGATGATTATGTTATGATTTTATAAATAAAATGTGTTGAGAAAGGGATGTAATTCAGGTGGAAAATGGAAGCTCAGGGATTCTGCAGGAGGCAGGAGCTTCTTGGAGAACAGTTGCATTGTAAATCTGGAAGGAGAAACCTGTCTTCTGAAAGAGGTTTGGCTGTTCAAAAAGGAGTAGATTAGATTTGGCATTTATTCCTGGAGGTTTTAAAAGAGCACAGGACTTCTGAGATCTGCACTTCCATTTTCATCTGACTTTGTGGATTAGTTTACAGGAATACATCACGCTCACAAACGTGATTCTTAGTTCTCTTTCCACGAACATTTGCAGTATCCTCATAGAATCGTAGAATGGTTTGGCTAGAAGAGATCGTAAATGTCATTGAGTTCCAACCGCCCTGCTATGGACAGGGACACCCTCCACTAGCCCAGGTTGCTCAAAGCCTCATCCAGCCCGGCCCTGAACACCTCCAGGGATGGGGCATCCACAGCTTCCCTGGGCAACCTGTTCCAGTGCCTCACCATCCTCAGAAGAAAAGATTCCTTCCTCACATCTAATCTAAATCTACCCTCTTTCAGCTTATACCCATTAGCCCTTGTCCTCTCACTACACTCCCTGATAAAGAGTGTTTCCCCTTCTCTCCTGTAGACCCCTTTAAGTACTGGAAGGCTGATATAAGGTTTCCCTGGAGCCTTCTCTTCTCCAGGCTGAACAACCTCAACTCTCTCGTCCCATTGTCATATGGGACGTGCTCCAGCCCTTTGATCCTGCCCTTCTCAAATACGATGGATAGTGGCTTGGTGACTTCATCTGCCAGTTCCCTCAGGACCCGCGGATGCATCTCATCAGGTCCCACGGACTTGTGCACCTTCAGGTTCCTTAGCTGGTCTTGAACTGGATCTTCTCCTACAGTGGGTGATTCTTCATTCTCCTAGTCCCTGCCTTCCATGACTTGGGTGGTGTGGCTTGAGCGCTTGATAAATATCTTTTTCATGTATCATCTCCTTCTCTGTCCCCAATCATAAATGTGAGGTTTCTTTTGAGTCTGAGGGTGAGCCTTAGCATCAGAAGTTTTCTGTGCTGCTTAGTAAGCAGTGAGACAGTACACAAGAGTCTTAATGCTCTGTTGGGTGTCCTCCAAAATGGCACTATGATTACTTTTTTTATTTTCTGTTAGGTGCTGGAGAACATATAATTATCCTCCTATAGTAGTACCTTGCTGCATCTGGTCTTATGGTTCCCATTGTTCCTATAACAAGCTATATTTTAACTTAGTGAAGAAAAAGAAGAAGAAGGCAGAAGATAATGGAAGAAGCTAAACGAAGTTCATCAGGTTATAACATTATCATCTGTCCATTGCGAAGGACAGTCTGAGACCATTTTACCTTGAAGTTGTCTTGGAGGCAGAATAGTCGTGATTTCACTTCAGAACTGAAACTCTAACTATAAAGAAGTATCTGTGAATTTTTCCATGGGATCAGTCTTTGTCTAAGTTCTAGGGAAGGGAACAAACTACATTGACCCTCTGAATAGCAGTCTGGATCTTGTGATGTACAAATACCTCGGCACTTCTGATATCTAATGGGTATTCTACAAAGGTACCACCTTTATGCATTGCAGCTGATTTCAGTATCTGTCTAGAGGAGCTGAGGAATCTGCTTCCCTATCCTCATGGCTTGAAAGTTTTTTCTTAATATCCCATCTGGGGGACCATTTGTTGGTCAAGTGGTCAAAAGGACCATTTGTTACCAATTAAGCTGATTTATTCTTGGCATTTTTGCAGTGGCCAAAGAGAACAGATGATGGATCACCTTCTAATTTCTAACACTCTGCTGTGTATTGTAAAACTGTTACCATGTCCTTTCATTCTTTTATTTTCCAGGTGATTTTCAGCCCTTTTCAGTTTGTAGCTTTTCAAGATTTTCCAGTGAATATATTAACCCTTGCCATGGTACCTTGAACACTGCTTTTGGCAGGTTTTATTTTTTTTAGCCACATTTTGACCTCTGTGTCCGCAAATCCTTGTACATCTGAGGAACACAAAATTTGAAACAAACTTTCTTGGACCCTAAATCATCAAGCCCTTTATGCAGAATATTTTACCTACCATTTTACGTGCATACAATATTTTTCATGTTCTATAAATATTTTATCCTTTGTTGCTTTCCTCTAGTCTTTCTCTAAGTTATTAATATTTTTCTTAAAAAGTAGGTGACAAACTAGATGCAGAATCCAAGCTACACTCATCAGTGCAAACTACAACTTGATAATTATTCCTGATAAATTATTACCAAGTATGAGATGTGCTTTCGCAAGCAGATCTAATTGCTGACTTGTGTTTTATTGTGTTTCCAGTAAAACCCTTGGGTCTTTTTATGGCATATTGTTATTTAGACAGGGACTTACAATTTCATATTT
Organism: Pterocles gutturalis; assembly: GCF_000699245.1. Classification (NCBI taxonomy): domain Eukaryota; kingdom Metazoa; phylum Chordata; class Aves; order Pterocliformes; family Pteroclidae; genus Pterocles; species Pterocles gutturalis. The sequence continues at coordinate 110,539 of NW_010138063.1, read as the reverse complement.
TCATGTTTTCTTTCAGATGATATGCTCTCTAGCAGTGGGGATAAAGCCGATGTTTTGCTCTGTTTTTTCATAGCGAGGACAATGAACCTTCCTGGAGTTTCTTGTGTAATGCCACCAGGAATACCAGCATGCAGCCCTTGAAAGAGGCTCATTCAAACTGAGCGTATTAAACAAGAAAAAAAGCTCAGGCACATGGTAATGCAAAACATTTCTGTATTGAAATTCTAGCCAGTAACAACATTGTTTGAGGCTTAATTTTATGATTTAAAAAGCCACTAAATCTCTCATGTGAGTACAGACAGGTACTACATAGTTGTGAATTTTATTTACATTTACTTAACCAAACAAAACATGACCTTGTTGGTTTACAAGAAAAACAGATTTGAGCATGTGAAAACACTGGGGATACACGGCTGCAAAATTTAACAGATACCATTTAATTTTGTGCTTCTTTGAAATATCTGGCTTTGGGAGACTTTTTGATCAATAAGTGTCCCAGGTCCCTAAAGAGGCTATCAGCAGTTTTCATGGGGAATATTTAATTAACATGTTCTTCCTCACATCTGATTTATCTTTCTTATCAGGGCTTAAAACCTGAAGGGAAGAAGTGTAATTTCAGGGCTTACTTTATTATCAAATAAAGTTTTGCTGCTTAACACTAATGCAATCGAAAATTACACTCTTTTTTTCCCTAAAAGCAGAGAGGGTAAATGACTGAAATATACATTAAAAACTAAGCTAGACAAGCTGTGTGTAAGAATATAAATTTTGTCCTAAACCAGCAGAATAAAATTAGATATCATACATTTATCACTTCTTTAAAGATATACACAATCAGATTTACAGTGCAATGCAAAAGTTCATAAAGAAGATTATTCATCCAATTTTGAAACCCAGAAATAAAAATTAAAATGAAATGAACATAAAAATGAACATCTATTACAGTATTGTTTTTACCCCACCTAATTTACTTTTGTAAACCTTGGATTCCTAAGACAGAACTGTTATCTCAGGGGACAGTCACCTCTTCTGTGCTACTTTTAAATTGTATGACAGCCATGGTTCTGAAGGGGAAAGTGGGGGGTTCTTTAGAGCTACCTGTGCAGGGTAAGCAGAACCCCAAAGACCTTTTTACACACCTTAAACTACCGGATGCACTAGTGTAGGTACTAGAAAATGAATTGTGTCCCACTGTAATCTCTTCTCATGGTGGCTTCTTGTTCTAATACATTAACAGCTCTACAGTTCAAAGAACTGCTCTGCTGTTCAAAGGTGTCACAGCAGGTCATGTAAACCTACAGGAATTATCTTCAATCAGCTTTGGTGTTAATGGTAGTATATACTAGCAGCACAGAGCTAAGCTGGTCAGTAATGTCCCAAAGTTCAGGACCTGGCAGGCACCCTGAACCCTATTCCGTAGCTGCATTATTCCCCTGAATTTACTGAGCAAAACACAGCTTGGGTGTGTGCAATACAAACATTCTGAAAATTAAGGTTGTGTATGTATTTGATCTATGTCTCTCATTTATTAGATTAATGTATCATTTACGGTTTCTTAACAGAAAAAAAAAAAAAAACCAACAAAAAAAAACCAACACATGCCAGTCTCCTCATTGGCAGGTACCAATGTTCAGGCAACTGAATTGCTCCCCAGGGGACAATGCTTCCTTTTAAATTTTAATTTTTATAATGAAGAGACAAACCTTTTGGCTTGTTAAGAAGAACAGATTTACCATTAAAGTTTCCTAATATTCTAAAGTGAACTCAGGGAAATATGCTGAATGTGAAATGATTTTACTTCTCTGGGAGCAAGGAATCCAACCAGAGCACCATTGCAATCTTTGTGCCAAAAATCCAAGAGAAACTGGGGATCCTTGGGTATCACTTCCAATCACAATGAAAGACACAACTGTTAAATGAAGAGAGAGGGTGAAAAGCTCTTCTGTACATTTCAGGAAAACATTCAGAAGTGGGAAGACAGTGGTAAATTCCATGTCATCATAACATGGCAACAAGAACTGCAGTCACATCTTTGGTGGCAGGCCAGATGACCCTTTTTAGATGCAGTACATAGTCTCATGATTAAATTAAAAATGTGTATGGCCCTGTTGCCTTAAGCTTTTTTTTTTTTTTTTTTTTTTTTTTGGTATCAATTGCTTGAGTGGAAAACGCTACTATTTTGATTTAAGACTATCTTACACCCACTTTGCGTGTCTTGCAAATAACTAAACGAATCGGGGTAATGCAGCATCAGACACGGGGATTTAATTTTATTTTTTCACTGCACCACTTTTGTGACAATTATTTGGATAAATTAAAACAGAGCTTTCCCAAAGACAATGAAATGCTCGATGTGGCTGCCTGACAAGGTCATGCCTAGAGCAGTAATTTGCATGAAGCTGGAAGAAGTATATGCCTTTCTAAGGCATAAACAAGCTTTGAGAATGCCAGAAATTGTACGAGCAAAATAATTATAACTCGATTCAAACCAGCTTGCTTCTTTTAACCTTCCCACAAATCCAGCTAATTTATTAAACTCTGAGCATTGCAGTCAGAGCTCAGAAGATCTTTTTTGTTCCATTTTGCTGCACTCTACTGCATGAACGATCAGGTAATGTAGCAGTGCCCTTGATTCAGATGTTTACAAATCACAGACCTGTAGTATTTGGCTATCTTATCATCACACATGACGCGGGTGGGAACCTGTACACAGCCGTGGTAGGACAGACAGATACTGCCTGAATTATATTACTTGAAGACTTGCAGGGCTGTCTTTCAAAGGCCAGGAGGTATTCATTTTCTTAAAAGAGAATACGCGCCTTATCAAACCTGTTAACATGAGGTTAGTAACACTTCTGGTCATAATGGTACATTATTATTACCATGAAAAAGTAAAGATAAACCAAATTTCTAACTGTTAAAGGCACTGAAAATACTTCATCTGCCCCTGGTGTGATACTGCAGCAAATGTTATCAGTGGGTGAAAAAAAAAAAAGTTATATTTTCTGGTAGAATATGATAATGAATTACATGTTAGAGTGGTGTTTTAATGACAATGGACCTATGGTTAACTCTGCCCTATGAGTTATCTAATGAATTTTTGTTTGTTTGTTTTTTTTTTTTTTTAATTTACTTATGCACTCCTGAATGTAAAAAAATGAAATTATATGTTTGTAAAATCCATGCTATGTAAATAGCTGGTAATGTTATAGGTAATGTTACAGCTGGTAATGTATCCTTCACAGAGAGTCCTACCCAATTTAACTTGTACACAAACCTCTCAAAATATTGGCCAAATCTGTAACGAAGGTGTTTTCTCTGAACTAGCATGGTGGATGAGACTTACTGGAACATGTTTCTGTGCTAGTGAAATCATGTGTGTCTTGGGTAATCTGCCTCATATACACTCTGTTTGGGCTGGGGTGGTAGAGAACTACTGTTTGACCTGACTCTACCCTGACATCTGAGAGTCCATGATGTCTGGTAGAAAGATTAACTTCAGGTTCCTGTGAAGTTCTGAATGCTTGATGTGATATACGTACAACTCTTTAAAATTTTGACAGTCTAGATTAGTTAGTTGTCAGAATAGTGCCTCTAACCCTCTGTCATATAGATAAAACTTGGGGAATCTCTAAAAAGGTCTTGTACCAAGTAAACATACCTTAGGTTAGGCCTGGTAGACAGGCAAAGTATTGAAACTATGTCCTGGCACCACTGAAAGTACATGATGGTGCTGGATAAAATGTAGAAGTCCAGACCTGAGCATCAACTTTACATAGCTTTATGTTTATTATTAATAAATGTTTTTCTTAAAAGATGTAAAGTTGTTCCATTAAACTTATAGAGAATATGTTCTGTGTACACATGCAGGCAGGGGAGAGAAATTATGGAAGAGAAAGCATGATTACCTCTGCTACCCAGCAGAGACAAAGGCTGAAGTATTCACCCATTAAAATTGTTCTGTGCTATAAAGGAGATTAGCTTGAAGTCTCTTGTCAATAGACATATACATACAGGAAGGCAATTTAACGTGTCCTCATTTGCTAGCCTATTGAATTAGATAGGGAATTTTGGCATTCACTGAGAGCAAGTAAATACTTTTCATGGCCTGATGAGACTAGATTATTGATCAGTTACATTCATTTGCCTATAAAACAACGGCCTCAATCCTTTTTCTGTGACAGATGAATTTAACATGAATATGCAGAATCAAGTCAGAAATGTGGTGATTTGTCAGCTTGATGGTGAATTATTTTCAGTTCAGGTTTTGATTGGCAAAGCAAGACATGTAGGGTGGCCAAAGAAAGAAAAAATATTTCCCTTGCATATGAAGGGTCATCAAGGGCATGTTTGCATCCTGGTAGGGAGCACAGAGAGATCTGTGAAACACAACAGTAGCGCTTAGCTCTGAAGCTGATTAGGGAACAGTGATTAAAATCCCTGTTGTGAATAAAATAATGGCATTTGATACTTTGAGACTTAGAACTGTTTCATTCACTGATTGCAAATAAATATACATGTGGCTAATGTTTTTTTTCCTAGGAGTATTTATGGATCTGAAAACATCAAAAATTTTTACCTAAAAATATATCTTTGAAAATTCACAATAGAAAAAAGTTATTGATAATTTGATATTATTTTTAATCTCATTATTTAGAGTCTTCTTTTTCAGAGAGGAAGTTGGCCATTAAGTGAAAATGACTTTTCACTTCTGGCTTCCTTGCCTAAAGATTCATTGATGACCTTTCCAGCCAATTACATCAAACCTTCACAAAGAAATATTCCCCTCTGCACATTACAAATATGCTGTACATGCATAGATCTGAATTTTCTGGACATCTACATGTTTGCTAAAACTCCTACCACATTCCAGGCAGCATTTGCATGAGCAATTACTGAGTTTGAATTGTATGCTTAAATGATTTCATATGCAAATATTTCATGGAGATTTTTGTCCTATCTAAATCCATCTATATATACGTATATTCCTGAAAGTCAGCATGAGTATCCAGGCTTGTGTGCATGCATCACTTTGATAAGCTGGACATATTGTATGGAGAACATAACTCTCCTGGTAGAGACACAGTGAGTGTAATAGAGGGTATAGTAGGTCAGTATAAGATTTAACATTTTGTATGAGTCAGCTTCAGCTGCTGTTCTGCAAATAAAGGAGAGCTTGTAACTGCTCTGTCCTATTAGCAATCTGGGCAAAACCCTGTTACCCTTTTGCTTGGCAAGTCATCGAATCTCCGGAAAAGGTGTGATTTACTCCTTGTTGCTAGCTGGTTGCTCATGGCTGCCTGGATCCCACACCCTTACACAAGGGCTGAGGGGCAGAAGCTCCCAAACAGGAGCAGAGCAGGCCAGGGAGCATCGGGGCATCCCTGGAGACAGGCATCGGGCACCTCCCTGGGGACAGGGATGGGACACTGGCCCACTGGTGGGCCTGACTCAGCACAGCCCATGGCCGGGTAGGACAGAGCTGTGGCAGGGCTGGAGATGTGTCCTACGGCCTCGCTGGGGCAGGGGCTTACGGCCCTGGCAGCTGGAACAGGGTCTTGGGCTGTGGGCAGGGTGAGGGGAGCGCCAGGGGTGGACAGGGATATTAGGGCCTGTGTGTGCACTCTGGTGCCGGCAGAACACGGGGCAGACCTTTTGGGGCAGTATCTGCTGCCTGTTTTCTGTAGAAATCCTAGAGCTACATGACAACACAAAAGAAGTTTCTCAGGTTCTTACATGGCCTGAAACAAGAAGCTTGTTTTGAGCAAGAACATCGCTGGAGTAGGCACAAAACCAGTGGGCAATAGATGCACTGCTATTTCTCCTATAGAGCTGACTGAAACAAAAATCATGTTCCCAAAATCTATCTGTCCCCCGTCACCTGACCGAGCTTTCCCTGAGTTTTCCCTATTGCTCACCTGAAGGTGACTCTCCTAACATAAGTGTTAAAATTTATTGACTTGATCTTATGATTCTTCAGCAGACAAAGCTCCTGCTAAATTCAGCTACTGTTACTTTTTTATTATCTACTAAAATGAGCCTCATCTGTTACTCTAGCTGCATGTTCGATATATGCATGTGAGAAATACTAAAGAGGTTTTTAACATCACCTTTTAAAAACACTTCACTTACCACTGCTTCCCACTTTGGAAAAACCTGAATTTTCAGTGAGCCAAACAGACTCAGGATTTCTTTGTGCAAGGACACTCAAGGCCATTAATCCAAATTAAAAATACAAATTTAAAGAAGATGAATGGTATTGTATCCTTGATTGGGCATCCTTATTCAGATTTTAAGTGATCACATTTTGCTTTCACTTATTTAATTTTGAAAGTGAGTTAAACTACTCATATGGGTTTAATGCAATTTAACTAACAAATGTTCAACCCAAATTGACATTAACTTTTAGGGTGTCTGTGTGTCAACAAACTGGTTTACAGGTAATATTTTTCATAGATACAAGATTACTTTATACAATGGAAATAGTTCTTCTTAGTCAAAGTTTTGGTGCTTCAGTCACAAAAGTAATATACAGTTAGCTCTTCTTGGAAACCGAATACATTTCCAGCAAGACTGATTTACTAACTGGACGCCTGAGTGAAAGAACATCTATGGGATTTTCCAAACGAAGGAAAGGAAATTCCAAATCATATATATATATATACATACATACATACATACATAGAGACTCCTATCTCCCTGAATTAGAGACTGTCTTCCACCTTCCTTTAATGCTAGTTAGGGGTAAAACAGCTGAAGAGGTAAACAGAGGTAAGTCAGCATTTCTAGTGGCTTTCTACTTGAATTTTGAATCTCTGGAACAAAACCATGGAATAATGTTGCTTTGGGATTTTATAATTCAGATTAACATTGAGATGAATTATCTATAACTCAGGTGCAGAGAGAGGTACTCTGCAGAGTTACAGTTACTCTGCATTTATTTTAGTGATTAATTACAGCAAAAGTGCTAATGATTTTAGGAAATACACGGATGTACATACACAAACTAATAGGTGGAGAAAGTATTGGGAACAGTAGAGACTGGCGTGTGCCAATCTATACATAGAACATCATAACTAGCAATAAAAAAGAAACCAAATGCAAGGGTGAGATGTAACAGATGAATCACAGAAGTATTAATGATTGCTCAAGATGCTGGAGAAAATTGATCTAAAATATTACAGATTTTTTCCGGTAATTTTTTAAAAAGTTGAATCAAAAACTGGATCAGAAATGTAACGGCTTCTGGGATGATCAATAGAATGGAGAGCCTATTTATAAAAAGTTACTAAAAAAGCTTTGCTTGTTTAGTCTGTCAGATGAAGTCTCAGAGAGGATATGACTGCTCTATAGAGATCCTTGACGAGTAAGCATCAGGAAGGGAAAAATCTATTTATGGTAAGGGATAGTGTTGACACAAGAATAAATGCATATAAACTAGCTATGAATGCAATTAGGTTGGATATGAGGAGATTTTTAACCATGAGAGAAACAAAATTCTGGAACACACTTCCAATTAGAAGAGTAAGGGTACAAAACCTAATTGACTTTAAGAGAGAGCCATATTAGTTTATGAAAAGAATAGTACAATATTTGTCATTAACTACTAGACTTAAGGAACCAGTCTTGTGTTCCCTTATTGTTATGCTTAGGCAAATGTGTGGTTTGCAAACTGTGTAGAGCACTAATGATTCTTTCTGCATTTTAAAAATATTATAATAGTTATCCTCATGTAATTTTAATCCATTACTACTATGCCTGTACAGTACCTTTCAAACTGAGTAGGATACATTTTGACATAGTAAAAGTGATTAGTCATCAAAATAGTTTTATGAACTAACTAACCAAATGGGATGATGTGACTAACACATTATCACCTTCCCTTTGAAAGTCAAAGCTCAGCTGTCACAACAGAGGAAACCGTGAAACAGAAACAGGGAAATTTGAGCTATAGAATTCATCATCTGATCAATGTTATGATGATAAAAAGGCTGGAGCACCTCCTGTATGAGGACAGGCTGAGAGAGTTGGGGTTGTTCAGCCTGGAGAAGAGAGGGCTCCAGGGAGACCTTATAGCAGCCTTCCAGTACCTGAAGGAGGCTACAGGAGAGATGGGGAGGCACTCTTGATCAGGGAGTGTAGTGACAGGACGAGGGGTAACAGTTTGAAGCTGAAAGAGGGTAGATTTAGATTAGACATCAGGAAGAACAGAATCATAGAATCATTGAATCGCTAGGGTTGGAAAAGACCTTAAAGATCACAGTACTCCAGGTGGGGTCTTGTGAGAGCAGAGTAGAGGGGGAGAATCACCTCCTTTGACCTGCTGCTAATGCTTCTTTTGATGCAGCCCAGGACACAGTTGGCTTTCTGGGCTGCAAGCGCACACTGCTGGCTCATGTTCAGCTTCTCATCCACCAATACCCCAAGTCCTTCTCCTCAGGGCTGCTCTCTACCCATTCTCCACCCAGCCTGTATTTGTGCTTGGGATTGCCTTGACTCACATGCAGGACCTTGCACTTGGCCTTGTTAAATTTCATGAGGTTTGCATGGGCCCACCTCTCAAGCCTGTCAAGGTCCCTCTGGATGGCATCCCTTCCCTCCAGCATGTCCACCACACCATGCAGCTTGGTGTCATCGGCAAAGGAAAAGAAAGGAAGAATTTTTTTCCTGTGAGGGTGGTGAGGCACTGGAACAGGTTGCCCAGGGAAGCTGTGGATGCCCCATCCCTGGAGGTGTTCAAGGCCAGGCTGGATGAGGCTTTGAGCAACCTGGTCTAGTGGAGCGTGTCCCTGGCCATGGCAGGGTGGGGGTGGGACTAGGTGATCTTTAAGGTCCCTTCCAACCCAAACCGTTCTACGATTGTATGATTCTATGAAAGACTAGGTACTCATGTTCAATTAAAATGTAACATCCCTTCCACTCCACTAAAAATATTTCGGATGCTTAAAAGTCAGAACACAGCCATCTCTTTTAGAATTAATGAAAACGTTCTCAATGTACATCAAGACAAGTAAATCAATACTACAATATTTTTTCCTGAAACCTGTGATAATTAGGTGAATAGTTGAGGAGGCAGGAAGGTTGAGACTACACTTAATAAACAACATGATATGCTTTTCTGTCAACAAGGGCATCAGCTATGGTGTGCCCTTTTGCATGTATTGAAATCTGAGATTTATCAAGAATTCCATCTGTAAAGCTTTTAACTAATGTCTAATTTTTTTCTGAAAAAAAATGTTCACTGTTGTTGTATGCATTGTTCTTCCTCTGATTCTCACCTCAGTAATCCTACCTTGTTACAGAAAGTAAAAAAAAAAAGTAATTATTGGAACTTATCTGGATTTCACACCTAACTGTACACTTGAGAAAATTACATAGATCAGCAGTTATTTTGATTTAAATTACAATAAAAATATCAATACAAAATGTCTATGGGCTTCAATTTAATAGACCTGTAATTACAGTTGCTGTTTACACAGACTCAAACAAAAAAAACCACCAGGTATAAATAAAGGCATCAGTCATCCAGCCAATAAGGAAAAGCAACAGAAGAAACTCTACTTTGCCTCTCCCTCTGACCAAAGCCGCAACCTTTCCCTCAGAACCATCAGACTGATAGTTTCTGCATGCATGAGCAGATCTCTTAGCAGCTCTGTGAGATCTGTTCCGTGCTTCATGGTGAATGCCCTTCTGATGATGCCCTTTCCCTTAAAACAAAAGCTGATCAGTTTGAGTCATTCAGATAATCTCACCCCTGTAAGAACATCCAAAGGAAATAAAGTGTTCTTCAAACAGGTGTGTTCTATGCTATCAAGAAACCTACGGCTCACAGCTCCACACCTTGAAAAGAGTTGGAAGACCATGAGGCAGCTGGCATGTGCTTTGTAGGCAAAGGCATGCTGGACTGTCTTTGAAAGCCCCAATGCAGTTTTTCCAGCATCGTGGTATTGTCATGAAGCCTCATGTAAGACTTGGTTTTGGTAGTCTAATTTTAAGGTGTCCATGGCTCAGATAAAGATAGCAAGACCATATCTAAAAGAAATGAGTACTTGCCTGTTACCTGTGTCAAAACAGCAAAATGGATTCTGTACCCAGATCAGTGAACAGCATGTGCCAAGGGACAGTGTCAAAAACCATCGTTGGTATGCATGCTCCTGTATTTAAGAAGGACCGCAAGCTTTAAGTCAGAGGCTGAGATTGTATCACCACTTTCCCTGCTTCTCCCAATATACTCAGGTAAGTTTCAGCCAGTTCTCTAATTCTTGCAGATTTCTTGCAGAGACGTTGGCTGAGGCCTGACCTACATCAATGAAATGGGATGGAAGATCCGATTTTATTAAATGTAGACTTTATAGCAGATGCTGCACCCTAGGCCTGCTGCATGGGCCCCATAGACATGACGAGTAAAGGAGCAGCTGAGTTCCCCTACCTTCATTTGGCTGGTGAGACTACAGTTTGAAATCTCCATTTATTTGCAAGCCTGTGGAGATCAAGAGTGATGCTGTGATTAAGAGTTTTTACAGAAACTGTGGTTTCAAAAAGCTTTAGTGCTTTGCATTCATTATCTCATTTTCCCTATTATTAACTGGTTCTCAATTTCCTTTTTTTCCCCTGTAAATTATCTGATAAAACTGAACGAGTGCTGGTAGTAACCTCCATTGTGTGAAAGTCCAGAAGAACAGCTCATTATACTTTAATTGTTGTCTTAGCTGAGGATTCAGTAGCACTGGCTTCCATTGATAGAATCTGTGCCTGGTGTTGTCTCACATAGTCTTGGTATCTGACTGTGTTTTTGTTTTTAATCAAAACAGACCTGTGATAGATGTTAATTTATTGATGAAATTAAGACTCAAAAAGCACTGTAGAGACAGATACAATAAATTAAAGTTGATTTTAAAGATTGTTTAATCAAGATAGGTCTAATTTTAAGACTGTGTTAGCTTTACATCATTGAAAGCTTCACTGATTGCATTAAGATGGCTTTAGACACGTGGTGTCAGATGAGACAGGGTCACAAATAAGCCGGTTTTCTCCATCAGAAAACATATTTCATGAAATTTTCAGGACACTGTTCATTGTACAATTCATTTTGGTACTTCCTTGAAATGCTCCACTTCAGACACTGAAAACACAATCAAGATCACATAATCTCAGAAGTATTTTCTTCCTAAATGTACAGGCCCTGATTGTGCCCCAAATAATGAGCATATTAGTTTTATTTATTGAGGCAGTCCTACGCTGTGTAAGTAAAGTCATAAATTATGCTGAAAACCACTGACATGAGGGAAGGTAGAAATCCCTTACTATTCTACAAATCCTGAATTCTAAATATTTAAGTCGTCTTCCTGTGCCTCGGATTGAATTCTTCTTTATAATTTCAGTCTTGATGAATTTAATGGGTTGAAGCAGAGTAGCTGCTTTTGTAAAACATTGGAGGCAGTGAGTTATATCAACAGAAGAGTCCTTTTTCTGTTGTGTATAAATGCTACATGTTTCTGCTTCCCTGAAGAAGACATTTCTCATGCATCAACATGGCCATCATTTTATATTATGGACTTTCTTCCAATGTTTTGTGCAGGTAAATCAAAAGCAAATGAAATTCTAAGCACTTCTATCTGTCTTTGATTAAACATTATTTCATATTTCTCAGCACTTTGTAGGATCAAGAACATAGTGCACTGAAGCTGACTCTGGCATGAAGAGTCAGAAATGGCCATAATGTAAGACACCATGGAAGATTTTTCTGCCTCAAGACCCTTCTGGATTCTGCAGTCACTCAAATCCTCTATAGTAGTGTGAGATTGAATCATGAGTTGGTTTTGCTGCATGTCAAGGACTTCTGCTCTAATTGTTATTAAGGTCTGTAGCTAGCTGATCTGCAGTATGTAATGGATAAAATACATCCCTCTCCTCTTGAAAAATGACATCAGTTACAGTATTGATTTTCATCTAGTACTGTTGCATTAATAAAACACAATGTTTCCAAACAAGCTCTGCTATGCTCTAATTGGTGTATGGAACCAAAGTCTTTGAATTAGAGTTCATTAAAGCTGGTCAGTTGTTTCTGAACTGCAATAATAAAAGTTTATTTTTTAAAAGACTATTTACACTCCTGTCTCAAACTTGATAGTGCAATAATCCCATACACATTGCAGTCTCTACGTATTGAGCACAAGATTAATAGTAATTACTTTATTCTAGAACCAGATTATCTCTGCTAATGCTCAGAAGTCTTCTGAATTACAGTTCATGCTATGCCACAACAGAGAGGATTCATTGCTGTTCTGGGTGAGGATCATCCTTTTCATAGATTTCAGCATGGCAGACTGAAGGTATTATCCGATTCCCGTACCTTGCCTGCCACAGTATGATGTTGGTTGTATATCTATAAACTGACTGTAGACACTCCTTTCCTTTAGAAGTGGTTGTTAAGTAGCTGGTTGTTGAGTTTTGGTTGTTTTGGGGGTTTTTAAATCTTCTTGAAAGCCTATGTTGCTTTGGCATAAAAATTCTCACCAAGTAATAAGAAGTCCTTAGGGAATAGTAGTATATGAAGATGGTCACAGTGCCACTGGTGCCTATCAAACCGTATGAATGAAATTCAGCTCTAAACTAAGCCATTTAAAACCAAGCATATATATGTAGGTGTCTGTATGACAGCTATGGCATTTAAACTCCCTTATGTAGTGGTTATAACCATCAGAGACCTACTCAGTTCTGGAAGCAGAGCTCGTACAGCGGTTCACCTTACATGGACAGTGGTACCTACGGCTTGATTCTGTTGTCCAAATACAGGCAGAAGGGTGCTGGGTCCCTCTGTCATCTCATCATTACACACTTATGTTTAGGCACCTGAATATCACTGAGAGTAGCTGGTCTGCTTTTATAACCTTCCTGTTCACTGGTACTATCATAAGCATAGAAATTGTCCAGGTGAAACTGTTTAGAGCTAGAGTCTCTAGAAATCTCTGAGATGACATCTATGAAAAGCCATTACTGAACTATTTCAGAATATGCCTTATTATTCAGCAGAAATGTGCTCTGGAACACAAAAGATACCCTTGTAGCTTCTTAAGGGGAGAAGGATATTTATGTTCTTATGTAGGGATTAAGATGGGAGAAATGGGAGGAGGAGGAGAGAGAGAGAGAGAATGGAGGAAGTGGAGTGAGAAGGAATGAAAAAAAGGAAAACAGAATGGAAGCAAAAGTGACTAAAAATTACTCAAATGACTCTACAGAAAATGCAGTTGCTTTTCCTCTCATTTTGCTTTTTAGATAGGTTCTGATTGTTGTTCACTAAATATTTTAGGGAGATGGATTCTGCTAGAGTTTGTTCCTGTAGTTCCAGCTCTATCTTGAAGTTACAAAAATAATACTTGGAGCCATAAGAAAGTTTGCAAATGGTCACATATCAATGCTTGCTGTGGGCCACTTACATTGTTGCCCACACAAAAAAAAAAAACCCTAAGTTCTGAGGAGAGAACCTGTCCTTAAGTACAATAGCCTGATCCCACTGCAATCAGTTGTGAATCTCCACTGGATTTCATTTGGAACAGGATTTGTCCTTGAGAAAATAGGTCTATGTGAAAAAAAGTCCATCAGCTAATAGTTCTGGACTATTTTATTTGAAAAATGTGCGCTGTATTCATACCCTCCAAAAGAAAAGCAAACATTTTTTGCTTGGCATAGTGTTTCAAATGCATATCCACATGGGAAAAAACATTTAAGAGCTGTGAAACACATTTTGAATCAAAACCTTTAAAAGGTGGGGGAAGGCTGAGCCTTCCTGGACCTGCTGCTAGCAGTTCTCACGTTTCTGTAAAGTGTAATCTGTTGTGGCACCAGCAGCACGAGAGCAGGATGTCAGTGCTGGCAAAGGAGTTCCCGTTGTGCCTTATGACTGGAGAAGCATCTGAAGGGCAAAAGGAATCTCTTTGCTTTAAATATCAAACACTTAGTTTAAACTTTAAACATGGAAGCTATTCTTCTGAGAAAGGTATTAAAACTGGTAGAAGCATGGTTTATAGTCTGTCACTGGGGAACCACATTGCTTCCCTATAGTACAGTACATTCAGGAGAAATAAGAATGCTTTGCTATTTCAGTTCTTTGTGAAGCAATTTTTTAGGTTCATCAGTTCGCTTGGAGATATTTTGTTTGTGCTGTCTGTAGGAAAGGGGTACCTTTGCATGAAGTACTGGATGGCCAAAGGCAAACCACAAAAAGATATCAAGGGGCTGGGGGGATTTGAAGAAGGATTTAGAAAAGGAAATCCGTGTATTTAACTTAAGAGGTGATGAAACATTAATCCAATTTATGAAACTTTAATGAGTGGACTTTTGAGGTAGAGAAGGAGTGTTGAGGACAGCGCTCAGCAGAACAGCTGAGAACAGATAGAGTTGAGCAGAGAAGGGAGGGCGTTTCAAAAAACATGAAAAACGAAAACTTCCTTTGAGTGAGAAGTAGTGGTCACTAGAATAGCCTCCAAAGACAGCAGTAGAGATACTACTATTCTGAACTCTTTATTAACATCACTCTATATTACAGTACTGAGCAGACTCTAAATGACACCAAGATCTTTTATGATGAGCCATAGCTGAGAGCAAAACATGTCATGAGATAATCCCTGCCTTGGAAATCTAATGAGATTGATAAGGCAGAAAAAAAAAATGAGAAGTAAAGGCAGATCTTTACTAAGGTTACAGCACAACTCAGTGATGGATTGATTTATTTATTACTAGTTTACCTAGGGAAACAAAACTATGACACATGGACTTTAGAATTCTAGCTGTGCACCAAAAGGAGATGAGCTGAACAACTCTCACCTGAAAGCCTCTCCCATTTGCTGTAACTATCTCACATGAACAAGCAGAGTAACGCAGTCACATTTTGAGTGTATTGTAAGTTATTAGCATTTACCTCATAAACAGAACTGTGTTAGATACTAACTGAATATTGCAAGCTTCTCTTACAACTTACAGCTGCTAAATACACTTCCCTCATTGTTTCTTATTGCTGAAAAATGCATGAAATTGGAGTTAAGAGAAAAGCCCCCTTGCAAGGATTACATCGCTCTAGTCAAGGCATTGCAATAACCTCCAGTTTTATGTAGATTATCATGCCTTTAATAAGTGTACACTTATCTGGGAAGATCTTATGATGCTTAAAAAATTTTAGGAAGCCTGGGAAGCCTTAATGGTCCTGGAGATGACTGTGGTTGCAGAGAGAAAAGCTCTGTCTGGCAGGGTTGCCGTGTTTGACAATCAGAATCACCAGAAAACAGCAGATTCACATGTGACTCTAGGCTCTTTGAAAGAGTATTTATGTCAACAAATGTATTTCACCACATATCAGCAAATGCAACAGACATTACTAGTTTTGCTTTAATGACAAATTGCTGGATCATAGCCTTAGCGATACCCCAAAAAATTGCATAAACACTGTTTTCACATGCTGGAAGAAGATGCACTAAATGACACACCTGGCATTTTGCCGATTTTTTTGCACTCATTAGTGAGATGAAATAAAATAATATTTAAGAAAAGATTTGCACAGAGGAGAAATAGTGTTAGCAGGCTTATATAGCCCTCTGGCAGAATAGTACAATAGCAGGATATATTTTTATCCACAAAAATATTGTGAAATTTATTTTTTTAAATGTCTGTTTCTCAGCAAAAGAGGATTACATATATGCTATTCATTACATAAGTAAGTAGTTCTTATTGGGTTTGGTGTAAATTTCCTTTTTTTTTATATATTTTACCCCCTTTTTCTCTGTTTTCTGTCTCTAATTTTCCATTTGTCTTTTCTGTCCGTTCTAAGAGTATCTGTTCTCTGCAACTTCCTTCTGCCTTTCATGGTGTGCTTCTGTCAGATTCTTCCCAGTAAACAGGAAAGGAAATCTGAACAAAAGAATCAATAAGTTTTAAATGAAACAGGGTGCTGGTGTGGCATTGATCACACTTTTACATGCCTATAAGACACTTCTACAGAAAATAAACCTAAAAATCTATGTTCCATAAGATCACCTTTCAAGTTTTGAGACAGTTGATGATAGCCAGCAAACATATGGGAAGAATTAAACCCTCAAATCTCGATAAATTATCATTCAGTAGGTTTGTTTTTTGTTTCTTGGCTACACAAAAAATATGCTTTCTACTTTCCTTTTGTCACTGTATTTCCTTTCTTTTATTTGACGGTAACACCTAAAATATGCTAGGCATTGTGCAGACACAGAGACAGAGATTCTGCTGCTGTGTATGTGTCATCTAAACAGAGGAGAGAGAGAAGCAACACTCCAGGTAAACCCTTGTCAATGTTTCTTTCTTTCTCCCAAAGGATTTCTCCTGACCGTCCCTTGTCTCCAAGTGCAAAATGTTTCTGGACAGCTATTTAAGGGCATTTTGCTTTCCTTCACCTCAGATCACCATTTGTCAGATTCCTGTTCATCAAGACTCTGTGGGAAAGGAAAAACAGTCATATGGGAACTGGCACACTAATGATTCTGCCTAAAAGGTAGGGACTTACCCAGCCTACTCTTCTGTACTCCTCCCTCACTGTTTCCTATCCTGGTGACGACATTCATTCATTGCTTACAGCCTTGCATTTCTCAGAGGACCTGCTGATTTGAGTTTCCCCCTTTCCTCCTTTTTTTAGCTTCCACACCTAACACAAAGCCATTCTGTTTCCTCCTTTGATCACTCTTTGTTTCCTCCTTTCTCTAGCTGCAGGCTCCTGTGATGCTGGTGAATCCTGCAGCGTGTTTTATAAGAGGAGACCAGGATTCAGAGTGGGAAGACATGGGCATCCTGCAGTTTGGCAGCTGACAGCAACCACAGCATGTGTTGTCTGCCTAAGTGTCCCCAGTTCTGATTTGGGGCCACATGTAGCCGTGATCAATTTTTGGTAATTGTAATTCAGGCTTTTAAAAATCATGTGACATTGGTAATCATAAATGCCAGTTCTTTCTCTCCCTTCCAGTGCTCGTGGCTTTAGTTTCAACATTTTCCAGCTCTTCATGTGTTAAAGAAACATCCACATTATGAAAAAGTTAAAGTCACGGGAGAACTAGGACTTTCAGGAAAATCACCAAAGGCTACAAAACTGCATGATAAGACCCAAGGAGTTGGCAATACAGAGCAGGGTGCAAAAGAACCAGCAGCCAATACTGCAGCTCCAGGTGCATGCACTTGAGGGCTGGAGTTCAGGGAAATTTCTCCCTCATGAGAAACACATGCCCTTTATACCTCCCGTGAGTGGTTGGAGCTAATAAGAGATATTGACATCTCTGAAAAGACAGCAAATGTACAGAAAGCAAGTTAAAGAGCACTCACATGCCTGTGCATAAGGGTTGCAGCTGATATGCCTGCAGTACCTTGAGTCCAGCTGGCTTAAATATCAATAGCAGAATACTCACAGCAACACAGTCTCTGGCAAACAATTATATAGCTGCACTGAAGCCTCAGGCATGGTTGCTGTCGGTATGTAAGATGGCCAGCTTAGAGCTAATTATCTCTCTCCGTACTATAGTCGCACTCTGGCTGAAAGAAATCATCCATAAGGAGATGCTCGGTATGTTACATGAATCTTAAGTGAACTATTCAAAATGCCACCTGCTCTTCTGCCAGACACCTGCTCCTCCTCACTGGTCTGAACTAGGATCCATGGGCATCAGGGAGACTGAGGTGGGAGACCCTCCTTCCCCACCCCCCCACGTTTAGGGTGGGAATCAGCTCCAGTACAGCATCCTTTGCACTGTAGCTGTGCACAAACTGTCCTTTTTGCGTGGTTCACCAAAATGCAGAAAACTTGTAAAATATGCTGCTGTCTCAAGATTATTTATGTGCAAACTCAGAAGGAATGTGAGGAGCTCCATTGGGAAAGGGCAAAACTAGGTAAACAGGCAACAACACTGGAGATGAAATTGAACTTTGACAGGTGCAATATAATGCACGTTGAAAGGAATGATTTAAGTTATAAGTACACACAGATGGTTCTTGAATTAGCTGCAGTCTTATGTAATAAAGAATTGGATTTTGCAGTAAACAGCTCCCAGCCTGCTCAGAGAACGGGAAAGCATTAAGGTACATTAAGGAAGAAGGAGAATTATGTGCACAAAATCAGTGCTTGTACGTACATGTAGACATATGGCAATGATTTCCCAAGTATTTAAACAACTTAGATCTGTAATCAGACTATTTTTTTCACATCACCTAAAGTGAGATTAGAAAGTCTGTAGGTAATTAATTTCATGGGAATAAGGGAGAACTGTTACTTGCCAACATCTGTAAGCACCAGCATGCGTACTCCCAGCCCTTGTCATCTGAAAATGCACTGAAGACCAGATCGCATTTCATGGGTAAGAATTACTACCTCTGTCTCCCACCTGTGGAGGAAACCAATTTAAATTAATAGCCTGGTGTTGTCTTTGGATAGCCCTATGCAGGGGTGTGCCTGGGTGTGGTTCATACCATCCCCTTCTTGGGCTCCCTTTTGCATTGGTTCGAGGCAGCTCCTTGCTGGGTGTGTGGGAAGCTGGATTGCCCTGTTAAGAAATATGTGCTTTATATAGGCTATGGAGACAGGTGCCATCTTAAAGCTTTTGGGAATTTCCTTCTGAAAGGTATCTCCCCGTGTTTGGATAGGGATCCCGAGTATTTAAGGCAGATGCAATATATTGGTCTTTTGGACCAAACACTTGTTGTTTATACGTCTGTAGACAGTAATTTGAACACTACAGAGTTCACATGCTACTGAATCAGCAAGGGGTATGTGGCTCAGTATCCCTGAAGATCTGAAGTTTTAACTAAGATATTTTTTAGACTGGAATTGTCCTCAAGGAAACACACACATTTTAAATTATCAGAGCTACTGTGAAAGCATAAAAGTTGTGGCCAGTGAATGGCTGCAGACACTTGAGTACTAGATATAGCTGGAATATTAACAGAAGGTCATCATGGCTCAAGAACAAATAAAAAATATGACTCATTACAGCTGTGAGATCAGCTTTAAGCAAAAATACATTCAAATCAATAATTAGAAATAAAACCACAGCAGAAAATGTATGAAAATAATTTCTGCCTTGCAGCACGTACATAACTAAAGGTGTGTGCTCCCTTACTGAAATCACAGGTTTACTTTTATAAGTGTTCCAAATCTGAAAGGTTAATCCATAGCAAAATATGACTAATAGCCTTCAAGCAGGAATAATTAGACAAAATAATAATAAGTTGCACCATAGGTCATTATTTGCAAAATAAATTTAAACCCTACCACATCTAAATTCCTTCACCAGTGCATTTACTACCCAGTAATTCTGAAATAAGCTGAGTTAATGTTCCAATAAAACATTTAGGCACAGTGAAGCTGAAAAGCATGCACAGCACAAAGCATTTTTTAAATAGTTGAAAATGGTATTGCATACAATTTAAAATTGGGAGATGTAATTTAACTGTGCATACAGATATGGTATCTGGTAGCAGAAACCTGTGTCTGTACAGCTGAAGTTCAGGAAGGCCAAAAAACCATCAGGCACACCATTTGGCATGGCAGCTCCGTGCTATTGTGCGTGGAAAGGAGCTTCATTGGCAAAGCGATGTGGTGCTTTTTCAGTAATCTCACATTTTGATGGCATCATGATCTTGCTTCTGAGGAGCCTTAATGGACTTGCTTTGATATTTTAATGAGATTATATATATTACGATAGCTATCTGCTTACCTAGAAATAACCATGTGAGCTTCTTTCTGTCCCTTACAATAATGCCTTTGTTCCTTCACATTTGCAGTAAAACTTCTTTCCAATGTAATCTCAAGGAACAACGGTTTTATATTAACTTAAATGGGGCCTACTAAATATATATGAATGCTGTTCTTCTTCCTTAGGACTGTGTGTTAATCACAGCATGACTGCAAGTATATCTCAAGAAATAAAAATATAAAATTGTATGTTATAGAAATGGATGGGGAGAAAAATGTTGCTATCCTTTACTCATGTGCTTCATGCTGTATATCAGCTGGAAAACTTGCATAAGACAGATAGTTGAAAATAATATCAGCCTGAATTTTTTGTTTTATTCATTAATTCACATAGACATAAAAAGCATATGTCCAAAATAAACACTCTAAAAAAACCAAACAGAAAAACAAATCCTAAAATATAGCAAAGATTCAGCTCAATGTAGTTTCTTACCTGCAAACTCAGCAATTCTAAAGCTCAAATACACTCCCAGTTCCAACATTTCCCACCCTTCTAACTTCCTCTACTTTCCTCCTCTAGTCAAAAAAGTCTCAGGACAGCAAATGGCATTTTCAGCCCTGGAAGTCACCAAGCCAGGGTGAGCCAGAGAGGGAGGTGTGGGGCGGTGGGGCTGCTACAGGGAATGTCCAAGCAGCCACTTCTTGCCCATGCTAGGGAAGTGAGAAACACAGGCTAGACTTCTGTTAATAATGTAAAAAGTCACAGTCTTGCTCACAAAAATAGTCCTTAACTTGAACAGTTGCAACTTTGGAAATAGGATTTCTGTGTGAACGACTTCTGATGGGCTTTGGAAGAAAACTAAATGAGCAGAAACTTTTTTCCAAGCCGTGTTCTTGGGAGGGTTTTGCCTCTATAGCCGTTCAGCTCACAGTCACCATGGGTGACTATATCCCAGTGCAATGCTTTCAATATGAAACGATAATAAAGCAACAGTGAAACACAACACATACATTTGGTTGCTCTCACACTCCTGGAGTGTCACAGCCAAGTGCAAAGAGGGAGCCATTAATTTTCCCTGTGCTCAGAGCCAGGTGACTGCAGGACTGCTCTGATTTGGTGGCCACAGGCTACATGAGTGTCCAGCTGTATGTCTAAATGGTTTCTGGCCCAGAGCTGGTTTGTGCTGCCCTTGGCAGTGAATGCAGACAATGCTCTCATGATACCATCAGTGCCCACCTCCACCTCTCGCTTGTCTTTTACTAATACAGATGTGGAAAGACCACAGTGTGCTTCCTTCTGAATGTTGATTGACAAATACTCTGTCATCTGAATTTTTCCCAGGTCACAGCCTTGCCTTACTGCTTTTTCATAGAATCATAGAATCATAGAATGGTTTGGCTAGAAGGGATCTTAAATGTCATCAAGTTCCAACCCCCCTGCCATGGGCAGGGACACCTCCCACTAGACCAGGTTACTCAAAGCCTCATCCAGCCTGGCCTTGAACACCTTCAGGGATGGGGCACCCACAGCTTCTCTGGACAACCTGTGCCAGTGTCTCACCACCCTCACAGTAAAAAAATTTTTTTATAACATCTAGTCTAAATCTGCGCTCTTCCAGTTTAAATCCATTACCCCTTGTCCTGTTAACGGCATGCCCTGATAAAGAGTTCGTTACCTTCATTCCTCCCAGAGGGAAGGGGGAGTGAGCAACGATCCCACTTGCTACCTTTGAAACCACAGTGCTACAGCAAAGAGACATTCCCCATGTGCTCTAGAATTCCCAGGCTAGGGCAACACACAGCCCAGTTGCAGAGATTAATTCTGTTTGTTAAATGAAGTGTTACAAAGGAGCAAAATATATTAACTGACATGGCAAAAAATAAAGTGGGCATTTCGAAAGTTAGATAATGTAAAATGGGAACTATATGCATTAAATACACAGATGGGTCTAGGAGGAGTTGCAGGACAGAGAGCTTTTACAATCTATATAAACGCTTTCATCTAGAAATGAGAATCTGTGACTGAATGTAGTTGGCTGAGCATAAAGCTTCAGCAGCTGCAGCACCTGCAGTGACACTTAAAAGCAAAACATCATTTCTGAATGAGAAAACTGCCTAAAATAGTTACCTATGTAAGCTAGAACACTACACTGGGGGAAAAATGAAAACCTAAGCCAACTCAACACAATGTCAATATAAATACAATTTAGTCCATGTTTTAGGTTAATAATTGCAACAATCTATATGTTGGTCCTTTGATATGAAGCAGCATTTAGAAAAAAATAGTAATTCAAAATAATGCTACAGTTACATAGGTCTTTAACCTTTCAAATGTTGTAACAATGAATAAACACACTTGGTAACATGGGATAAGCCTTTAGCAAGTTTAAGAAATCTATATCAAGGTTGGTGTGAGAAAAGGAGATTGAGGTTCCTGTTTGGTGTGATTGGTTTAGATGAATACTGTTTTTTTTTTTGGTTTTTTTTTTTGTTTTTTTGTTTTTTTTTTCCCGGCTTATCTCTGAGGCTGGAAAAGGTTTGCCTGAATCCCATGGCATGAAAACACTGTGTGGTTCAGAGCTGCCCACGGCTATGTAGCTGAGATACCTTTGTTTCTTTAAATGCACCCTTAGAAATATGCACTGCCAAGATTGTTCTGTTTACTGCTTTGCAACAGGGCTGTGCTAGTCCTCAAAATTGTTTATAATATTAAAGGAAGACATCTCCAGCTACGTGGGGTGGAGAAATAAAAAATCTTATCCTCTTCTGTTTCTGTTGGTAACCTTGGATTTTGTTCTCTGGATGCTCCCACATTGTTGCCTTTAGTACTGATGTCACTTAGTGCACTCAGGCTACCAGCAGATCTTGGTTCTTTACATGCCAAGTCAAATAAATTCAGCTACTATGCCCAGAAGATAAAACTACTTGTACATTTGTCATCAAATAGCACTTCTGGGATCCATTAATGTGGAATATGATTCTCTTCTCCATTAATGCTGAAGGGCTTATTAGAAATTGAACTCATACAGTAGCAGATACCAGACTTTTCCTTTGAAAAATAAAGTTTATTATCAAGACCTTCACATTAGAAACTAAAAGTATTTGTAATATACTTTGGGCTCACTGTCTTATAAAGATTTCCTGAAATGCTGACACAAAACATCTCATCCAGAAATGCAACTTAGCTAATCAAGAAATAAAATAGCATTCACTCTCTTTTTTATAGAAGATGAGTTTTAATTGCAGCTCACTTTTCCATTTTCTTGTTCACCTGGTATTATTTGTGGTTTGAATTTTGCTACATTTTTATAAAGTTGTTCGATAGGTTTTTTTGCTGCTTTAGTTCTACTAATTGCGACTTGTTATATGAACTACTTAAAGATAAACATTTACTTTGTTTTTGAAAAGTTTCTCAGGAAAAAAAAATATATAGATGTTAGCATAGAAAAGGTTTCTGAAAAAATGTAAGAAAAGATGACATTATATCAAGTATGAGTATTGTGTTAAAGAGATTGCTATCAAATAACTTTAGAATATATTTCTGAGGCTAAAAGTTGAACAAAAAAATAGAAAGCACTAGCTTCAGGGTAGATTTTAACATTTATGTTGTTTTTTAAATGTAAGAAGTTCCTGTACATAAAAATGGGAAGAAAACCTTGGAATTTCAGTTCATCAAAATGTTTAGACAAAAAGTCACAATCCTATTGTATGTGACATACTATAAAAGCAGTGAAGGGGAACAGTTGATATGCACTCATAAAAATGAGAGAACTAGCAAAGGTTTTAGAAGTCTCACAAAGAATAGAGAGTGAATTTGAATAATGGCAACAATGACATATTTCCAACAAATCCAGAACAGTAATCCAATAGACCAGTGGTTTTTAAAGGTAATGCCTTTTACGAGTTTAGCTGAATGGCTTGAAGTTGAACACGTGGCATTGCTGACATTAGTTGAATTCAGCTTCTTGCAGGGTTATCCCAGATCTGACTAGCAGATGTAGGAAAACCAATATTTGTCATGTGAAATCAAATTAGAGAGGTGATTGACTTGAAAAGCTAAGTTCTGCTGTAAGATTCAAGAAGATGGTAATGAAATGTAATGACTCTGGGACTCCAGTTGACCAGACACTGAGATGCTGCAGTTCTTTCCAAGGTGCTGGTTTATAAAAAGCCAATGGACTCTATATGCTCTAGTATCTCTGAGTAGCCTTTTAGTAGCTTTGTGAAGTTCTGACATCTTAGTGAAACCAGTGAGAAACCCTTTCTATAGCAACTTACACACATATGAACAATATTCTCTTTCTTGAATTCTTGTTATTTTTACAATACTCTATTTCAGGGGAGGCAGATAATTTTGTAAATATTCCATATATATGTTCACACTCTTGCTTTTTTACAAAGTCTTTATATTGTTCACATTGTTTACTCTCTTATGTCTTGCAAAAGGATTGTTTACACGATCAAAATATTAGCTTCAAAATATGCATCTTTCTTTTACAGGAAAAAAAAGGTGTTGCAGTGTATGTCAAAGATTTATATGTGAGCTCTGAGATCCTGAACACATAGATAGATGTACTTACAGGAATTCTTTAAACAGCAATGAAGGCAATTGCCATAGCAGGGACCCTTTATAGAAAAATTTATGTACTTACAGGAATTCTTTAAACAGCAATAAAGGCAATTGCTATAGCAGGGACCCTTTATAGAAAAATTTGCTGTGAATATGAGGTAGATGCAATTTTCTGTGAGTAGATGATAGTGAAATTAGACACACAGCAAGTTATAACAGCATTTAAGTCCTTGAACAAAACAGAGGTCTGTTGAGGAAGGAAATCCTTGAGACTGAGGCTGTCTGTCTGATCCCTGCATTGTGAAGGCATCATTTAACTCAGACCATTACTATTCAAAGCAAATCTATATAAAAAGGAATATGAGCTAATACATAGCTCTCTTAAGGAAATTATGGTACAGCCACAAGCCACAAACTGTGCAAGTGCAGAGGATAGAATATGAGCTAATACATAGCTCTCTTAAGAAAATTATGGTACAGCCACAACAACAAACTCTGCAAGTGCAGAGGATGAAAAGCAGTAAGAGACTGAGGTGGCTGGATCAAGAGCTGGCAATACAGGAAGGAAGTCTAGAGACGGGCATGTTAAGCCAAGGAACAAATAAGTAGAGATAAGCATCTGTGGACAATAGCAGAAAGCACACACACAAAAAATGTACAAAATGAAGTATGGCTTGCAAGGGGTGTCAAGATGGACAAGAAAACATTCTGTAAGTGCCTTAAGAGGAAAAGGAGCAACCCAGGGAAAAGTCAGTCAGCTACTGAGTAGGGAAGATAAACCCATCAATATATCGAGGTGGCATAAGTGGCTTTTTTTAACAGCAGTCCTCACAAAAAAAAACAGTCAGCTGTGGCCAGACAGCTGATACATTTAGGACAGAATAAAAAGTAAATTCAACCTAATAAAAAAAAGTGGATTAAAAAGTATTTACATTTAGTAGACATTTGAAATTCTTGAGTATTTGAACTGTGAGATCATAGAATCACAGAACGGCCTGGGTTGAAAGGGACCTTAAAGATCTTCCAGTTTCAACCCCCCTGCTGTGGGCAGGGTTGCCAGCCACTAGAGCAGGCTGCCCAGGGCCCCATCCAGCCTGGCCTTGAACACCTCCAGGGATGGGGCATCCACAGCTTCCCTGGGCAACCTGTGCCACTGCCTCACCACCCTCTGAGTGAAGATGTTAAATGCGAGACATCACAAACAATCAGTAAGTTTTCATACACTAAGTTTTAGTTCTTCTCTTTCAAACACAGCAAAAGAAAAACCAAAGCATTATGTAACAGTTTAACTTCAGCACTCGGAAAAATAAAGGATCACATAAAAAAGCTGTATATTTTCTGTAGAATACAGCAAGGAAAATAGCAGCCAAGCATGAATTTATGAAGAAAAATCATGTCCATCAATGAATGCTTTGTGGACCACTGCTCACTCCACCTCAGAGAGGATTTAGTAGAACAAAGCTGATCAAAAGTTCGAAAATCGTCTACAAAACATGATAATTAATGGAGCAGAACAATTAGTTTGGAAAAGAGACAATTTAGGCAGTTTAGATAAAAGTCTATAAATTCCAAAAGAAAGTGAACAGGAATTGATTCTTCACTGTTTCTCACAATCTAACAACAGCAGGGAAGTGAAGAAAATAATGTGTAATAGGTTTAAACAACAAAAGGAAAGCCCTTTTCAGAGCACATCACTGAACTGTGGAACATATTGACATAATGTGCTGTGGAGATCGAATGGGATCAGTTAAATTTGGGGAGGGTTTATGTGTCAGTGGCTACTAAATCTAATGAATAGTGCGGAAAGTTGTAGAGAGTCTAGAGGGGAAAAATAAACATAACCAGGGATCTTGAAAAACTGACCTAAGATGAAAAATTGAAGAAATTAGTGTCGTTTTTGTTACTATTCCTCTTGTTACGTTCTATAGAAGAAATGCCTGGTAGGAGATCGGACTATCTCAGATAACCCTCTGTAACAGGTATTTTTCAAATAGTTTCTCTGTTCTTCTAGTTCGCTGATAAGTACAAGACTGGACTCAATACAGAGTCATGATGGACTTTGCTATGATTTTTTTTATTTTTTATAATTTTTTTCCATTTTCTATCTAATTCTTCCTTGCATTTTAAAGACATTTTTTCTGATTATTTAAATACATTATCTTGTTGACTCCTCTTTATCCAACACTTTAGTCACTTGTTATTAATTTGCTTCTCATTAAAAAATATTAGTACAATATTTTTGTAGCATTCATATAGTTTATCAACTTTTTTTAACATATGAGTAAGAAGAATTCATCACTCTCTAGGATACACAGCATATACTTAGCTCTGCACGTCTGCTACAGAACATAGCAAAAGTGTGAGAGAAATAGATAAAAATGTAAGCATAGATCCATGACACATAACATGCAAGCAGATGCTGAATAAAGTAGAACTGTTCAGCATAACAGAGATACAGTAGAGATGTTGTAAAAAAAAATTGCAGGATTCTGGTAACAATCTTTAAAAATAAAAACATCTGCTGCAAAGAGGAAAGCTATTCTCCGTGTTCCTGAAGAATACAAATAAAATGTAGGTTGGGTGTTAGGGGAAGGGTTTTCATGGTAACGTAGCAAAAGAGTGGAATACATTGCTTGGAGAGGTTCCGAGCTTTCTGCCATTGGAGGTGTGTTTGGGAGCAGGCTGGACTCATTGCTGCTGGAGGGGGTACAGAGATGCTCCTGAGCATCTCTCTGGGATTCTGTATGCAGAAGTCATTAAAGCTGACAAGTAGCCTTCCTTCATTAAGCCCTGGAGGGAGTACAGTGAATTCTTTTACTCTTCCTATAGGAAAAAAAAAATAATAAAAAAAATCTGACTTTTTGTTAGCCTTCTGGCTATTCTCTTTTCTAGAGGAAAGAGGAAACACTGCTAAGTGATCACATGGGTCATGACCCTCTTTCTATAAAAGTTAATAGGATTTTTGTTTCTTCAGAGGGAGTTCTGCCAGAAGCTGAGGTAGCAAGTTTTGAACTTACAGCTACAATGAGGAGTGAACACTATCTAAAAAAAAAGTTGGAATGAATGTGAAGGTCAAGTGGACAGATTAAATACATTCCCTTTGATCTTCTTGTTTCTGGTCCTATAACATGTTCTACTGTTCCTTTTGTTGTGCTGCCTCAGCTTTCTTGAAAAACAGGGAAGACCAGGGTTCAGTGATACCTTTGGCAGCAGGACGGGTACTTTCCAGGCAGATCAACCAGGGAGCCTGGGTAGCAGTCCCTGGATGAAGAGAGCAGTAGATGCTGTTGGCCAGCATGCTGTGCTTTGCAGTAGACATAGGAAGTTTAAAGCTTTATCTATTGATTTTGGAAATGGTTCAAAAGAAGAACTCATTAATCATAAACATTTATTTCTTTCTGACTCTAATTCATAAAATGCTTTTAATAATATGTGACATGAATTAATCAGTGTCCAACCCCATTTATTGTTAATAACCAAGAGGATTATTTTTGTAACAGCAGGCTCATTATCATGTTACTTGATACGAATTTCCGATGTAGTCTTGTCAGAAGCAGCAAGCAATGCTGAAGATCTTTTCCTAAAGCGATGGTTGTGAATACACAATTCAGTTAAAATTTTATTGATTTAACAAGTACCATTCTTCTAATGATTAAAGTAGGCAGTGACTGTGGCTGGTGTTCTGACAAGATTTTTGATAAGAGCCACCAAGTCACCTGTAAGAGTATACTTTCCAGTCTCATTTCCAGATTAAAATTCCAAAAAGCTACAATATTTTTTAGAGTTCTTAAATTTTGCTTTCGAGCATGCAGAAGTTAGAGGTTTGAAGCATCCCACAATACTGCAAGGAACACTGTGACACATTTTTCAGGTGAGACCTGTTCTGTTGTTGTTGCAACAAAAAATTCAGACAGTTCAGAACGGAGATTTGTGAAGTTGCCATTCTAAAGAGTAAGTCACACAGTGTAGTATTTCTCAGTGACTTAGAGTATTTGCTAAGGAAGGAACGGTAGAGTCACTTTGCTGCAGCAAATAGATATGCAAATAAACTTCATGCACATATATATTTTAGTCTGCAGACAGCATTTAATTCCAAATTTGTCACTTGTTTGAATTTGGCAGTTGAGTGAATGCCTTCAGTGTTTTCGAAATACACATTCTTATAATACAGGAGATACATGCAAATATATTTCTACTTAGACAAAAGCTATTAAACTGGTCACTCATAGAGAGATAAATCTCCTTTCCTATATGTGCCTGCAACATCAATATTCACAGATACCTGCTCACCTAGATTTCCTTTACAGATGGTGGAGAGAAACAAGCCAACTCATCAACTGGGGATTTGGACCTAAGGATCATCTATGTCACATCAATCTAGTCTGTCCTCAGGAATAGCCAGCGATGGAGCTTCCAGAACCTCCTCAACCAATGAGTGCTTCATCTGTTTTAGCATTAAATATTGCTACACCTAGCCTTAATGTCTCATACTTCAGTTTAAGCACATAATTTCTTGGCAGACATGGCTTCTTTGGTGTCTAAAAACCAACAATCCAAAGTACAAACCTCCAGGCATGAGTAGAAGTGGGAACTGCATCGAAGAGCAAATGCAGTGAGTGCCAGCTGTACCCGAAGGTCTGTGTTGGAATGTAAATATTTCCAGCCTGCTCTGTGACCTTAATTGTGCAAGCTTTTGCATAGAGTACCAAAAAAAGAGGAGCTGAAGTAGTTGTTTCTGCACAATGTACCTGTTTTCATGTCTTCAATGCTGATAAATATGGATCATCACTTCCCAAAAGTACCCCTACATAAGCTTACATCTGAATGGACGTGTATAACGCAGAATACCTTTCAGTTACTAAGAGAATAAATATATGGTAGAAGAACGTCTGCAGTGAAGCCAGTAAGCATTCTGTTTCACTCCTGTGGTGAGGTTAGTTGGAGCCCAGAGGGCAAAGGGGAGCTCTAGAGCCACTTGTGGTTTTGTGAGTCTCACCGCGGGCACAATCTGAACCTGAGGCCATGCACTGTGCAGTGACAACGGGCCAGTTCTGCAGCTGATCCCACTGATGTGGCATCAGCTCACTTCGGTGGAGCTAAAGGCCAGTTTATATCAGCTCAAGATTTAGCAAAGAGGTGGTTTTCTGCATCACTCTTTATTTCAGCAACTGATAGCAACCATGGTTTTGTTTCTGCTCTGTCTCTGAACTCTTTCATTGCACAGCTGGCAGCAATACGGTCACTTTGCTCTCACCTCTAGGAACATCTGAGGTATGACTGGTGGCTGGGGGCCCCTTTTATCATTGCTTCAACTGTCTAAGCTAGAAGCAGTAGCTGGCCATAACCCACTGCAAAACTCTAACTCATCAGCTCTGAAGGAGAGTTGAGATTGGCAAGCAGCCATCACCTAAGTTTGGGAATATGGTCAAGACTCCAAAGAGAGGATTTAATGTTTTCTTCAGGGAATACATTTAATTCTTCACTTCTTACAGCTATTTGGTGGGAATAAGAGAGGATGTCAAGTCAGTAGTAAAAGATAAATAAAGTATTATTGAACACATGGTTATTCCTGGTAATATTGTGCCAATTATTTTAAAAAGCAGGGGACTCTTTTATAGTTGATTTAAACTAGTAGAACCACAGGACTGAGTCAGCCCTCATTAAAATGAATCATAGAATCATAGAATGGTCTGGGTTGGAAAGGACCTTAAAGATCATCAAGTTCCAACCCCCCTGCCATGGGCAGGGACACCCTCCACTAGACCAGGTTGCTCAAAGCCTCATCCAGCCTGGTCTTGAACACCTCCAGGGATGCGGGCATCCACAACTTCCCTGGGCAGAATGTTGAGTCTTTCTGTGAGTTTCACTGCAGGTTGGAGCAGGTTATTAGCTGGTATATGTGGTCCTTTTGAAAGAATCAGAAAGAAATGGTTCAAATTCCTTTCACTGCATGTTCTTAAACAGTTGCATATTACTTTAATACAATGGGTCAATGCATCGAAGGAAAGTATTTTGGTGAAAGCATGAACAATTCAAATTTAAGGGTTCCAGGGTATTAGATGAATTAAGTGGAAAATTACTGTAGCAGTCTGAAATCAAACCTGGTAAGAAGACTTGCATGCTATTTCTCATTTCTGATATAGAGTCGTTATTCAATGTTGGTAAAGCTGTTCCTCATCTCCATTACATTAGCTGGGAAACACTGACAGTGGTAGCTAATAATTTACTTCAGAGATATAAAGTTTAAAGTTTGCAGAAGGTTATGAAGATTTGTGAGGGAATATTTCATCCTATGACAAAGGCACTGTACTTAGCTGTGCTGATTTATTCCATCAGTCCTTACACAAAGGTTTCTGGACCAAGGTCAGAAAAGGCAATGGTCCACAAAGCTGTCTTTCTACTTTTGTGCCACTTGCATTACTTACCCATTTCCAGGCTTCTGGTGATGCTCAGAATTACTCTGAATGATTGTCTTTTACCTCTTCTTTATACTTGTTCACAGGCTATTTTTTCTTGGGACTGAAACTAGGAGTCGTATGTCAATGTCGTTTGTCATTAGGAGTCAAAACCTCACATAAAAGACCCTTATCTCAAGAGATTTACAGTTGAGAAGGCTCAAGAAAAAGAAATGTTTCTAGGGCATGATTCATCCCTTCCTAAAATATCTGTCCAAGATAGACATTTAAAGTGCCTATTCCTCTCCATTGACTAGGGAGGTGGGGCTGACTAGCTCAGATTTAAGCATTGTAGAGGTCTACAGTTAAGTAAGATGAACATACACCTTTTCTGCACCTATCTGTTTTCAAGACATCTTCCCTGAATCTATAAGCTGGATGAATGTTTAGTTCCCTCATTAAATTGAAAGCTAATTGTTCAAGCAAGAGGAAGCTTCATTATCACTGAGTGAACTGAAAAAGACATTTACCCTCACAACTGTGTGTTTACGCCTCAACAGTTGTTGCTTGTGCTTTGTACATCCCAGCCAATGTCCCATCTGGAGTTAGGACTGCGTTGTGCTCATTGTGCACCTTTCACCTGTGTTTTTAATAGTTGATGGAGACCGTCCTGAAGATCCTCAGAGAATGGTGCAGCTGTTAGTGCCAGAAATATAGCAGTTTTCTTCTCCTTTCCTATTTTTATTGCTAAATTTAGATTAGCAAATTTACTTTATTGTCTGAAGAATATTAAAAAAACCTCATCCTATTGGTTAATAAAACCAAAGGACTTGAAAGGAGATAATATTGATGTGTTTTTGGAACTCTTATCAGAGTGTGTCACTGCTAAGTTCAGATGAAAAATTTGCTCTTTGTTGTTCATTGCATTAGTAATTGTAGAAAAAAGAATTCTTACATGCAGGCGTGTCTTCCTGCACTGGTTTTTGGCAGCCTTTCTGACATATTCTCATACATGACCACATACAGGTGTTCACACTCATGCCAAGTGCGTGAGAAACTGCTGGCACCAGCATCAGCTGCGCTGGTGCTGCAGCTGCTTTACCTGCATCCCAGAAATTTCCCTCTCTGCCTTATTGCTGTTCTCAATTACAACACTTTGTAACAGCTCGAATCTTCTTGTCTCATAGCCTCCTGCAGCAAGAAGCTGTGACTTCCTGATGGTCAGGTCTCTTGTAATGTGTTATTTCTTAGTTTACTGAGCTCTATGTTGCATCTGCAAAAAAAGATTCATACAAAAACCGCTAAAAGTAATTTTTAGATAAATAATCAATAATAAATAATAAGGTTTGGAAAGTGTAATTCTGAGAATTGAATCATTTATGTATTGCAGATGTGTGATATATTTTTATCTAATCTGGCCTTTGGGAACAGTAAAGGTTAAGAAAAAAATGAGCAGCGCTGTGTCAGAGAAAGCAAGTTCATGTCCAGACACATCATTAAAGAGAAGTTGTATCAAACCATTATATGACTCTCTATGAATCTCTGTCCCTCATGTTCTCCTTTATTAAGACAGTCTTTTTATGTTGCTGTAAAGGAGTACGGTTCAATCAATCCAAATTAGCTAATCTATATATATTTAATTTTCTGCAGGTTTTTTTAATGACTATTTTTCTTTGTTTTACACCAGCAAAATATGCTGGAACAGCAGAGAAGAATTTCCAATTTTTCATCAAAATTCCTTTTGATTTCTGCCTCTGTCTTAATTTATTTTGGAAGAGGCAAAAAGGAAATAGGCTTTCCATGAAAAAGCTGCATTTGATCGCACCCATGCTACAACATGAGATATTTTTCATCAATGAGTATCTCCTCTATGATAATTTTTAAAACTTCATTAAAGTCACATGCAACACACATCCTTCAGTAGATCTGAAGTCTCTTGGTTGGTTTTTAGGATCCTTTCTAATCCAGCTCTGTTACTAACCTTGACAAAGTCACTTGGCCACTTTGTACCTGTATTTAGCTGCCCATTCAGGTCTTTTCTGCTCAGATTGTAGGCTCTTAACGATTAAGACAGTTGTTGCTATCTGTTTTAATAAGTTGCCAGGCAGAGCCTGTGTATGTTCCTTTTGGATAAGCAATAAGCCCTCAGTGATGACCGTACCCCTATTTCTTCTTGCCTAGAGCATAGGCTCCAGCTACATAAATCAAAAGACGTTTCAGCAGTTTCCATGGGTACTGCTGCTGGTGGCTGCTGGTGTGGATGGACACAGGTATTCTTTGTCAGGGCTCATACCACGCTGATTCCTCATCAAAGACCATCCTCTTTCCAAGTAGTTTCTCAGGAACTTTTGGGTATTATAAATGTGGGTGAAATGGTGTTATGAAAATATACTTGAATATACACATGAATGAGCAAAGGCTCATTCCAGATTTTATGAGAGTTATCAAAAATCTTTTTACTGAATTTAGTGGGTTTTAGGAAAGGAGAATTGAGTGAAAAATCAGAAATGTGGTGAGTTTCTTACATAAGTCAATCAGCTAAGTTCTGTGGAAATGGTGGGAGGATGTCTAATGATGACGCTTGATTTTACTTCTTTGCCACAGCTTCTCACTTCCAGTGTTAATTTAAAGAAAATTGTTGGTTTCACATTGCAATCATCCACATTGATTTGAAAGTTAATGGCCTATTTCTCCATAGTGAAAACTCCATGGCAAATGTTTCAGGCATTCATTTACTGAGCATATCACAGAGAAATAAGAAATGAAAATTCTCAGGACTAAATAGTTAGAGATCAATTACTGTTTGTTGTTGGGGAATAGGAGAGAGTCATAACATTGTGTGAAAGTCTTCTTTTCAGTGCAGCAGAAAGATGTTTTCTTTATTATCATGTGCCTTTCCCATGAGTACTGAATATATTCTTCCAAGGTGAAAAAATTTAAAAAAAAAAAAAAAAAAGAAAAATAAGAGATGGGCTGTGAGGGGGGAAGACTTTCAAATCGCAAGTAAAAAAAATTGTTTATGGATGCTTAGGAATGTGTCCTGTGCCCTCTGGAACAAAACATTGAAACTGATTGACTTACCTAATTTTCTCCTCAATGGGATTTTGACTCCTAAATCATATCTATGTTTTTAGAAATTCTACCTTATATTCTTCCCTATTTTGATTTTTTGATATAATTTTTGTCTTGAATAAATCAACTTGCATGGTTTAACTACATTACTATGGTTGCTTTTTGCGTAGCTAACAAATAGACTAGAGGGACACAGAAAAAGAAAAAAGGAAGATTTCCTTTCTCAGTTTACTGGCAAGAGACAACAAGCAAGACCTGTACTGTATATTTCAACCTTCTGTCCTCATGAACTCCAGCTGGTTTCACGGGCCAGGCAGACAGCTGGCTTGGTCTAGCAGCTCTCCTTCCTCTTAGTAAAGCCTGTTTCCAGGGTCTTAGTCCCCAGAACATTTATGGAGAATTGGAATTTTAAGTGATTTATATGTGGTTACATTTGAAATCCACTTAACAACTGATAAGAGGAAAATTAGGGAAGATGAGACAGTATGAAAGGATAAGCCTGTGGGAGGATAAGAACTAGGACCATAAAAAAAGAATCCAAAGAATCCAGAATCCACTGGGCCCCAGAAGTGGCCTAATATTATCTGCTTTGTCTGCTCTTTCTAGCAGTCTGTGATACATTTGTGGTCTGAAGTTTTAGAGAATACCCGCAATTTGAAAGCAAAGTTATTGTAACTGAGATGATGAAATGGGCAGTGAGGTCTCAATCCCACAGGGAACTGACCTTTCCCATTCTAAAATATAAGAGTATAGCTGCCTCACTAAAATGTTCAGTAATGATGTACCAAATTATAACATTTCCTCACAGTTTCAGAAATCCCTTGTATATTATTGTACAAATCTGAGACTGGACAAATGTTCTCTGAGTTTGACTTGTCAGAATATTTTGTTCCTGTCATTTTATGTGCATAAAACACATCAGTTATTTTGACAGAAGTTAGGCCTTTGAATGTGTTTGTGTAGCCCGAAGAAATACTATTGAGTGAAACTTCCAGCTAGTCAGTAGTGTCATAGCATTCAATAGACACACCAGCACAAGACTTTCTGAAAATCATGTTCATGGGTTAAATTTCTTCTTAAAAGCTGTTATGCAGTACTGTTTATGAGACATTTAATAATACCTACCCAAGCTATAATTTTACCCTCAAAAATTGTTAGTTTTGAGTGGGTCAGAGGGTGAGGGAAGAGGCTGAAAAAACAATTCCCTTAATATCCTCTGATCTATCTGGATGAAAGCAATGTCTTCGAAGATGCTTCACAGACAGAATAAAACAAAACAGCCTAAAAACCCAGAAAGTGTGTCTGACACCCACCCACCTGGAGCAGCAGGAAGGAGGATTCCCACTTGGAGCTTGTCATAGACACCTCAAACCTCTCCAGGTTTCAGATTACTGTTTTCCCTGCTGCAGAAATGAGGCTTTGACCACAAATTATTGTAGGGTAACCTTCTTTTTTCCTGTGCAAGGATGAAATCCAATTACTCTTCCCTGTGAAAGCTGTGTAGAAGTTATAATGTTGCTTTGCAAACCTTTTTGGAGAATGAGGACCTGCTCAATGCTACGAGCATGTTCCACAAATGACATTCATGGGCTGACTATTCTTTTATAAGGAGTATTAAATCCAAAGAATGTTTTCCCCTTTCCACCATATTCTGCTCATGTAATAGAGAGCAACAGGCTAGTCCAACTCGTAATTTTTCATTTTAGTAGGTTACTTCATAGTGAAGGACCTATCTAAGAATTACATTAAAGCTATAGCAACCCCAAATAATAGATGGAACATCTAATCGGTCGCACAGTGCATGGGAAACCTGTCTAAATAAAAAACAAAACTGGAAAAGGGATATAATATTTTATTAAAAACTGCAGCAGAGCATAAATACTCTTCCAGATGAAAGAGAAAAATGGCCATGTTGTAAATAATTGATATCTTTGCAATCTTCAGGGAGCAACAAATAGTTCTTTATCATATATGTACAGTGCTCATCACTCTCCAACAAACGTAGAATTCTCTTTAGAGCTGACCTCTGAGCTAAGAAGGTATGTAACTGCTGACTACATTGGCTGCTCTTAAGATGTCTAATTTCTTGAAATAATTGCAGTTTTGTAGACTTCAGTGGAGCTGATCAGCTTTCATACGTTTTATAGCCATAATGGGGCACAGTTTTTCTCCTATTAACTTTACTCAATTTGCCCTACTTGTTATGTAATTATTACTGTTGATAAATTGCAATGTTACCAATACTGAATATACAGTGGAATCCATGATTCCCTTGCCTTCAATAACTGTGGAGAATAATTTATCAATCATGGCGGGTTGTGGGTGTTTTTCTTTTATGAAATGCTTGGATTAAAGGTAGAGCTGTTGTGTATGGAACTTATGGAAAAATAGCAAATATAATCCATAAGTGAAGCTTCAAATGTACTTTCAGTTGAGTTATTCTGAAAACAATCTTATTTCATATACAACACAGAAAAGTAAAATTTTATGTGCCTAATTATATACAGAGACCATTAATATTTCAATCAATCTCATACATTAGGATATATTATGGTTCAAAGGAGACAGAGCTCATTACTTATTTTTCAAATAAAGTATTTCAGAGTGTATGATTCTGCTCTCTCTTACTATTTTGGCTTGCTTTAATTTAGAAAAAAACGTTGAAACAGAAATGTGTGGAATGA
Source organism: Pterocles gutturalis (assembly GCF_000699245.1). NCBI lineage: Eukaryota > Metazoa > Chordata > Aves > Pterocliformes > Pteroclidae > Pterocles > Pterocles gutturalis. Next base: position 74,125 of record NW_010138063.1, on the reverse strand, counting down.
AAATCCTCTTTTCTGATTAGTCATGTTTTTTGATCTGTTTTTAGGTTTTCTCATTATTTTAGGCAGTTCTGTGAAAAATGGGATCATCATATCATCCTCCATCATTAAATTGTAACTTTATTTCTCATCACTTGTGTGTGACTGCATTATAGAATGTTTACAGTTCGGAAATTATCAAATTCCTGCTTGATTCCTGTAGGCCTCTTGGTAATTGGTATATGTAATTGCCGAGGAACCCTCTGACTTCAGTATTACATCTCTTGCCCTCAAAGCTGTCTTTCAAAAGTGTCACTGGGAAACTTAACAGAAAAAAAAAAAAAGTAATGAGATTTTCCTAAATATATTTCCACAATTGTTTTGGAAATTTCTATCATAGCAAACATGTAATTCGTGAAACTATTACTAATTAAGCCTAATTTCCAGGACATTTAAATCCTGTTTTATGAACTTACATAAGTTCAAGTTCCTATTGCAGTTCCTTCTGTGGTGGGTGTTAATAAAATGTAGTCTCTGGGATATCTCAGGTAGAGGTGAGCTCATACTGTACTTTATATACTTTGCATACAACCTGTCCATTCTATTTTCAAAAAGCACTTAAGAGCTTAGTGTCTTTGAGGGTTTGTATTTTTTTTTATCATTTGCTGAAGCTGCCAAGATTTACCAAAAGCCTTTAGGTGGTCCAGAGACAGGTGACAACCATGTATTCAGAGCATTATTGTTCTGCTCTGTAGGAAATCAGGATAACAACCGGCCAAATGGACCTTTCTCTGCAGAATGGTGATTCTGCAGTCCTCCCCTCCTTTTCTTCAGGAGCTTTTACCTCTAAATTATTCCATAAAGCCTAAACCAAGGTCTGCATCCTGCCTGACAGCCCTGGGAATGGGGCAGAAGTGGCATCTGTGTCAGCAGATCACAGCCCCATACCCTGTTCTCTTCCTTCTCACAGTCCTGTTATCATAATGGGTTAATTTTTTTGTGATTTCAAGACAGCTGTCCTGTCTGGTGTACTGAGAGACAGTTTGTCATTCACATATACAGGAGAAGATCAGCACCATTTAATCGGCTATTGTCTTCAGAGAGTCACCGCTGTGCTCCAGAAGAAGACGTGGTCCTGGTTTTGTAACTGTCTCGGATTAATGACAGCACTGTAGTACAGTGCACAGCAGTTAGTGGGATTCAGAGTACATTGTAGAATGATCTGGCTTTGGAACGTATTTTTTTTTTTCCTTGAGCTATCTCTTATACTAACTACAGTACTAGCAGAGAGAAAAATCAGTTTATAACTAATCACGTCTTCCAAAATATCGACTACTGGAACCCTTTTTGTTAAGGCGTTTGTTTTCACTTCATTCTAATACGTGCCATTTCAGCCTTTAAGAAATTCTGTCACTTGACTATCAGAATAAAAATTATCAATTAATTCATTTTAATCTAGACTGCATGCATTTATTTGATTCCTAATACTGTCAGTGTGGAAAGGCAGTAATCTTCTGGATGTCCCTGTAACTGCATAACTTTATGGCAACCTGTGGTTAAGGTAACAACAAACTTTTCAGCCTGGAACGAGCAGGGAGTCCTTTGTTGCAAATATTCACTTTTTTCTTCCTTCTTTGATACTTGACAACTCTATTTCATATATTTCCTTATTAGGGAGTACATCCACGCTTCACATAAATAATTAATATGTCATTTTAATAATTCAATATAAAAGTTTAGAATGAATGCAGCCATTTTTCAATGCAACACACACTTGTGCATTGCAGAATATTAGGAAAATGTAATATTCTGGTGTTTACTTGAGGAAGGACTTTTAGTATTTTATTATTTGTTAAAGCTGAAAAAGTAAGATAGAAAAATCCAAGATGGTGTAATTGTTGTAGCAAACTCATCCTAATGTTATCATGTTCCGTCCGAGGAGTTCCAGAAGCACTTCATTAATTGTAATTAGCAAATGGAAGATGCACTTAAATCAGAAGGGTGTAAAATAAAAAGCATCAGTGAGTTGTGGTTATGGAGAGAATGCTGACACTAGGTTTTCAGCGGGAAGTTTGGTGAGGCTCAGCTGAAGCAATGTGAATGGAAATGTCCTCCAGCTGAGTCACCAGGATGCTTTGCACCTTTGGTGTAGGATTTTATGTTGCAACTACTGTGATATGGATGCCAGGAAGGGTCTATATTTAGTTTATATTAGTCTGGGAGCCTGGCCATCAGTAAGCAGCCAGGAAAGCTGACGTGCTCCCTTTTGACTTATTTCACAATAAATAACAGAGTACATGAGCCCAGTACGTGCTCGTCAGTAGCCACGGGGTCAGGAAGGAATTCTGACAAGTCTAGGCTGGTGGTGACTGAATGGCTTTTCTGTCTTGACCATTAAAAAATGAACTTTGAGGGTTATAATGCATGACTTGGGATGCCAGTAGGTGCCAGTGAGGCAGTGCAGTTGTCTATACCAAGTGCTCAGGAAGACAGCATGGAGGTGCAGGCTGGTGGGCAAGGGCCAGGGGCCAGGCTTTCAGCAGCACATCTGGGGACAGAGGCACAAGAGCCTCTGATTTAACCTAGACCAGACTTTCCTCCCTTTTTGCCCCCAAGAAACCAAAACTGGACCAATGCAGATCAGTATTGCCTGAATGTGATATACAGTGTTTCACAACACCCACGCCTTGGACCTAAGAATCAGATCTCAGGGTAAGTATGTGACTAGGAATAAGGTGCGTGATTACAAGTAGGGCAGCCTGAAGATCAGTCTAACTTCAGTCTCAATGTCAGCCTTTTCCAGTGTGCCCAAAGTGAAATCTTTCAATCTGTCTATAGTGTTTTATATGCAGTTGGAAAGCATAAGGAATATGGTCATTTGCGATAATAATAATAATAATAAAGCCTCACTTCATCCATTACAAAAATTTGGATTAATGAAACCTGAATGTTAATAGGTTTAGTGATACTCCAAATCTGTAATGACTACAGCAATTAAATGAAACTTAATTGTCCATTTTAATTGTATTACCTCTCAGGCACGAAGCCTGAAGGTACTAAGAATAGCAAATGGAACTATAAAAATCATAAACATTTTACTCTAATTTTTTTCCACATCTAGCTTGCTTCAAAATTCAAGATCTAGCACTTCATGTACCTATATAAAACACAGTTTTATTTGTTACTTTTTCAGATTGCATCACAATTTCTTCAGCTGTGATCTTTTAGCACTTCATAGTTCTGATGTGTTTGTGCTGTCCCCAGACAGGTCACGACGCTGCAATGTACCACTTTGATAATTAACAGAGTAGTATTTTTCCCTCTCAGTTGGCCCTGCTAATGAACCACTACATAGTGTATGGTGGTAGTAGAAGTATCACCCTTTAGATTTGTTACAAAGTGTAAATCTTGACTTTATGATTACTAAGGAGACAAAACTCTTTCATGGGCTGCGAAACTGTTTGAGCTCGAGTTCTGGATTTGTGATTCAGCCTAGCTTCATCTGCTAGGCTTCTCTCTTCATTTATTTCAACAAGTAATATGAGGTCTTTTCTTCTTTCTTGGACCTTTTCTTCTTTTTCAGTAAATTTGCAATTGCCGTCACCTGAGTCATCTCCTACCTACTGTCTGAATTCTACTTGTCTTTCAATATCAGCAGTGATCAGAACTTTGCATTTTGACGGAGATCCTGAGGGATTTTAGGGGTGACCAAAGGCTGGAAGCAGGTTCTTCAGAGGTCTGAGGTTTGCAGAATATATGATTTTGGTTATCTTAGTGCCTGAGGAATGTGCTTAACAGGCTATGTGTAACAAAAAAACCTCATCAGTTAGTCTCTCTCAGATAACAACAACAGACAAAAGAAATTACAAAAATCCTTGATGATTCTGGAGTAATAAGAAGAGTCTGAATATGAAGCAAAAGAATATCCTGTACGTAAGAGCAAGCTTAATGAATCAAGTTGTTTCTTGTGAGCAGAATATTTGAAGGAGATTAGACACAGTATATATAGCAAAAAGATCTGGAAAAGTAGAAAAATCAAAACTCTGGAGGAAATTGTGTAGACACCAACTATGTTTTGCTGTGAGAGCTTCACTCTCAAGATTAGACTGAAAATTGAAATGTTTAAATTCTCATTGCAAATTATTTGAATTATATGGCCAAAAAAAATCTAATGACTAGAGAAATTTGATGAAGTACTGAAATAATTAAAGGAAGGAAGTCAGCATGTTTTTTACATGTAGTCAGATATGAAGGAAACTGAAGAAGTCAATTATTTAAGCTTATGTGGGAAAAAAGAGGATGCTTCTTAGTACAACATGGGGAAAGGGCACAGAAGAGTGAATGGAACTGGAGTTTTAAGGTTCAGTTTATAAGGCTGATAACGAGCAGCTGTGAATCCACACTTCAGTCAAGAGGGTATAATCTGCATTTTAATTGCTAAATACAAGTTTATAAGTGTTGGAATTTCCAGTCATTTCTTATTTAACCTGCTGTAGGTTTTTTCCCATCTATTCAAAAAGTGCCACAAAATAGACAAAAAATACATAAAAAGCAAGCACCATAATATATGACTTTGTTTTATGTCTTTTATAATGACAAAGCACTCCAGTATTGTGCCTTCAGCTTTGACAAATATTTTTATTGCAACAAAGCTTACATGAAAATTCAACTAGATGTTATGGGAACTTCATCTTCAGTTTCATCCCACCACATCAAATATCTAAGCAAAGTCAATGGAGGAGAAAATGATTTCTCTACAGAAAGATTTTGAAAATCCTTGTGGATGGAAGATGTTATGTGCTTCTGTGATATATTAAAACACTTATTTAAATGACCAGTTTTTAATCTTTTTGTCCTTCAATTTTCTTTTCAGGCACAAAGATACGTGAGTCTGGACTAGAGTTATTTGATAGTCATGACCTCACCATGTGTTCAGAATAAATCATGGGAACACTGCTTGGAATGTAAATGCTGTCCAGCTGGCCAGGGATCTCACCCAGGCTTCCTTTATGGTTTAATTCTTTGCTAAGTTTGGCTTTCATGTTCATTTCTTTCTCTACATTTTGTGCAAACAGATATCCTCCTGATGCTATTTCTTTCCTGGACAGGAAACCCGAATTCTCACTTATTAGTATTGTTACTGCTGCTGTTATTAACAACATTGTGATGGTTATTTAATGATATCAGTAATTAATTCACACATAATCAAGGTGTGCAAGACACTGTGCAAATATTTGGGCACAATAGCATTTTATATGTCAGAAAAGCTTGTAAAATTCACAGCTGCCTGGAATGTCAGAGTTCTTTAGATGAGGAAAAAAAAGCTTTTTCCGTAAGAATACTTTTTCTCTTCTTCTAGACCTGCAAAGAATGATTGCCTGGCTGCTTGTGCCATATAGATGGGTTCAGCAAAAGCTATTGTTTCCCTGTACAGTGCGTGTAGAGGCTTATTTATCCTTTTCTTAGGCTATATACAATTTTACAGTGGGATTGCGAGCTTTATTCTTCCCCCATGTCACTGTTATGAAGCCAACTGCCATTACATACTAGAAAAGAGAAAAAAAACCTTTTCCCTTTGCTGCCAAACCTGGGAGGGAGGGGTTTTCTTATGTTTCATCTCAGCCACCCAGGGATCCCACTACAGTTGGGATGTATATAGTAGCATATATATATATGTAGTTGGGAGGTGTGTATAATGTGTTAGTACTGGTATACTTTTACCATACAGGTTTTCAGTCAGTTAGGGTTTTCTTCAGCTCACAGTAAACCAGAACTGGTATCAAGATTAGGAGAATGTATTACTTGAAGGAAGCAGGGAATAACATTTATGCACCTGCATAGCTAATGCAACTGCTATGTAGATCTTTTTCCTCATGTCCTGAGTGTCATGAGGAGTACAGGAGATGTTTGAATAGGGATACTGCAAGGAGATCAAAAGTTTAGTTTTGTTAAAATTGGTCTCTCTTAGTACATTCCTACTTAAAAAAAAAAAAAAAGAAAAAAAAAAAAAGCAACAACAAACAGAGGGACAGCTCAAAAGCTGGACCCCCATCACCCAGTTTGTTAGCTTAGTCCCCAGCCATTTTGTCCTATTTTCTCTAATTCTATGAGATTATCTTTGTAGAAGAACTTGGTATTTTGACTGTTTCCTGCTAAGTCTGAAAGACAATTATGTTCTCCATTTCCAGTTCATCTCCATGAACAACATGCAGGGCAGCTGATGCATTACAGGGAAATTTCAGCAACATCCTCCTGTGTGGCTGCCTTGTCAAGCCACAAACAAAATTGTGAATTCTCTTTCCTTCTGTCCAGGTAGCTCTATTACCTAAGCTAAAAGAGATGCAGACTGTTGCATGGCTGATCTCCTGTTCTTTAGATTAAGAAGTTGTTAAGGCAGAAGAGAATATGAATTCTTTTTTGATAGCATTTAACAAGCACTTTTTATGAAGAACTAGTACAAGTGACACTGGCATATTCAGAAAATAATATTTTACAGCATTTTTTGAGAAGACTCAAGCAGAGAAGACTCCATGTAATCAGCATGAAGAAGCCTTAGTGATTCAATAGACATAGAATTTTTGGAATTACCATTTAACTTCAGTTTTTCACCTCTCATATGCTAGTCCGGACTGTACAAATGTAAAACATCATTGCCTCCCTCAAAAAATCCTGACAGTATTAAAACTCTCAAAGAAATAAATAGTTGTTAAAGGAACTTTTGAAAACAGTCACTACAAAAAGCTAGCAGCCATGCACTGAGCGAATGGCATATCATACCATGAAGGAGAAATGGCAGAATGAGATTATAATGTTTCATCTCCATATATGACCCAATGTTTCCGGGTACAAAGGGGTAGGAATTTCTGCAAAATTCATATGAAGGATTGATGATACTACTAATTCATTTTAGTCCAGCTTCCAGTTCATATAACATCTGTAGTGACTCTTTGCTTTGCTCACCAAGTTCCTTTAATCAGCCTCATTCACCTCTTTGTGGAGGCTCTGTGGAATGAGAGCAGCTAGTAGCCCTACATTTCTGCCATCGTACTGAAAGGGCTTCCGCAGAAGGCACTTCCCAGTGGTTATGCCAACCTTTTCCTCTTTTTCACATTTCTTCATTGGTCATATTCTGTGTTATGAGCTAAATTGTCAATCCAGATAAACTTAATATCTCTGCTCATTTCAGCTCAGCTACTTTAAGTTACATCCTCTACAGAGCTGCGCCCAGGCTAGCATTTACTGACCTGGTACCAAACCTCTTTCCTCTGTAAAGAAACTGTTGCCTTGTTTGTCTTTGTTTGCAGAGTTCTCTAGTTCAGTATTGAATGCTGCTGATCCATTAGAGTTTATTCTTGTCCAAGCATGTCTGCTATGGTAAATATGATGCACGATTACCCTGCATTGCTTTTTCCAAGCACTGATCTCATTATGATGATGACAAGCTACTGCTTCATGATGACATTATTAAATGAGAACACAATGGCAAAAGTAGTTAGTCATGTCACACTGTAAGGAGAGAACTAAAGGAAAAGTTGTGCTTAACAGTGACCATGAATGATTAAATGTCTACCATATCGTGAGCAAGAACTCAATACTTCTGGTGCTTCAATCACAAGAATAATTACAATACCAGGAAAAAAATTATCTTTTCAAGCAGTATATTTATTTTATGATACATTAAAGTGTCATTGGAGCCAGCACTTCCTCAGTTCTAATCTGGTCAGAAATGTGTTGATTTGAAAAGGATCATCCTTATTGTTGAGAAGAAAAATGCCAAGATTTCAAATAATAGTGAATTGATGTAACTTGAGCCAAAAAGTCAGAGCAATGGTGGTTTCAAAGTACATTAAAAATCATGAAAGTAAGTTTAATTTTCAAATGGACGTATACAACAAATCTGAAGTATGAAATCCATGAAAAATGAAATACACATGCATTGTGTCTTTTTTATTAATTTTTTAAACTTTCCAGAAACAAACAGATGATTATTAAAAGGAATTAAAGTGTATTTAAACTGGTCATCTGCCAAAGAAAACCAAGGCACACTTCTTAATTGTATCCTTCGAGCCTACTTATATCTATACCACAAACAAAAGATGATACATTGCTGCAGAGAACTTCGAAAACATAAACCATGAACTGTTCTTGTTGAAGAGATTTTATCCCCCCAAAAAAACACATCTTCTCTTGACACAACCAATTCAAATGACCTTTCCACCTGCAGGATTTGCAGTTTTGAACCAGGATCTGCAGCACAGGAAAAAAATACCCAAATCAGAGAGGCCTTACTGTGCCCTAGGCAGAGGTTAACACATGATGCAGAAATGCATGATCTTGTGTCAATAAATATTCAGGGTACTTTCAGCACCTACAACATCCTTTTGTTAGGATGGTGTGTTAATGGCCTCCCCCGTAAGACTGAGTGTCA